>NC_066870.1:3655665-3833261 GCF_022985175.1 Labeo rohita | reverse complement strand
CATTATAATTACAAACAGCTGACTCGATGCATTATCATGAAAGTGATATTCAGTATTTGCATGTGTTTTTAAGTCTTTTTTTTTATTATTACAGAACTGTAAAGAAATGTACAAGAACAGGGAAATTAGACATTGATAATTCCTACAAGGAACAATCATAGAAAAAAGACAGAAAAGTTATATTCTGGATTTGCGTACATTAAATTATGGTACTATCCATACAGAAAAGAAAAGTATGGAAAAAAAATAATAAAAATAAATAAATAAAATAATTATCTTCTTTTAGAAAAATTGTCATAATGCAACAAGAATTTGGCACTCTTTTTGTTACTTGTGAGTCTAAGAGATGTAATAAGAGAATCAAGTTCAGCAAGAAAAAGGGGAAAAGACAGAGGACATTTAAGCCATTTTTGCTTATGAATGAAGAATTTTGCATTCAATATAAAAAAATTAACCAGATATTCAACAGATAATAGTTTTGGATTTTCATAATAAAAAATACCATCTTTGAGGACGAAGGTATGTTTTAATCTTTTTTTTTTTTAAAAAAAAAAAAGATTAAAACAAAAAATCTGACAGTCTCTCAGTATAGGCAGTGCACGTGTGGCGTGCGCGTGTGCGTGCGTGTTCACTTGTGTGCGCAGCGTGGATGGATGCCGAGGAGATCGACACTGATCTGGTAGCCAAAAGAAAAAAATAAAAATAATATATATATATATATATATATATATATAGCGATATTTTGGATTTGAGATTACTGACATTGACCAGAGAGAGGTACTGTGCAAGAGAGGCCCTGTTTCAGGCCCTGGACAATGCTAAGTACAGGTGTAAACAGGGGTGTAAAACGTTTTCAGCTTATCCACTTTTCAAAATCCCGTTTGTGTCCCCCTCACTTTCAAATTCGTTTGTTAAATGAATGTCTCGTATTGTAGAAAGCACGCTCAGCGCCGCTGAGAATTCGCACGATCCTTAAGACTAAACCGAAAGTAAAACGCGCACGCGCCTTCAAAAGCAATTTTAATACGCGCTTTTAGAGAGCGGTTCCACAGTGCGCGCAAATTAGGCTACATAACATATATATGTTGTTATTTGTATGTATCCTATAATAGGTTGTGTAGTTGTCTATAACTGTATCATGCTTGAAAAAAGTGGTCTCTATTTGCACTTTGAATATTGAGAGAGTAGCCTAGCCTACTTTGATTATGGCTGCACTATTGTTTGCACTTAATACAGCTATTTTTTGTTTAGACTATTTTTATTTATACTGTTTTTATTTATATTTGTAAAAAAGATCTTCAGTTAGGAGGTCAAACGTTCTAGAAGCTCATAATTCATGTACAGTTCTAATGTCTGAAGAGAATCACATAAAATCATACAGGAGAGACGCCAGTCAGTTGAGTTGGTAATGTATGTAAATGCAGGAATGTGGTCAGATGTGGTCGAAAGTGGACAGAAGAGACGGATTAAAACGCCAGGTGTAAACGACTGTGTCTCCATTGTCCACTTGTGATCCGATCGACCAAAAACATATCCAGTTTCCTTTTCAAAAAAGTTTACACAGAGTATATTTTACATTCTTCATAAATGTCCTGTTTGTTTGGGCAAAATCTTTAAAATATCTTATTTTTCTGAAAATGTGTACGTTTTTATTTTATTTAATTTAGCTATACTTTTGAGAAAATAAGTTTACATTAATGCAAATGCTATTTCATTTGGTAAAAATAATTTATCTTGAAACCATTTCTAGTGTTACAAATACACATTTCTGCATTATCACTAATCTGTGTGTGCGTTTTCTTTAAAAACCCATCAAGTTGACTCACAATACCATTTATTATAATCGCAATCGCGTATCGCAATATTGACCTCAATAATCGCAATATGAAAATGTTCCCAAATCGTGCAGCCCTAATTATTACTTAAAGAAATGTCTGTAGTCTATTTCTGTAATAGCCTTTAGATAGCCCTACCTAAAAAAATCTATTTTTAAAAAGATTCTATTTAAGAAAAAATAGTATTTAATTTCATTTGTATTTATTTTGTACATAATATATTTATTTATCATTTTGTTTGTAAGTAATAGGCCTACTTGGAGTATTTACTTCAGTAAACTTGAGAATGTTTTACTTACATTAGTTGATTAGTTCTTGCAGTATTAAAATTATTATTATTTTTGAACATACTGAAAAAAAATTATTATTATTTTTAAACATACGTCTGAGGACGTGAACAGCTCCAAGTAGAACGTCACCGGTAATTACGATATGGCGTGAACGCAGCATTAGCTCTCAGAAAACTCCCAGGTCACAAGTTGAGTTTACGAGCTCTACGAGGACATGAACGCTTTTAACATACTTTTTACAAGTTGGTATCTCGTAATTACGATTTACGACATGTTCAAACTGTTCAAACTGTAAACGGCGCTGTCACGTGACGTTACTTCTCTCAGCGCTGCCAATCATAAGCTGTGTCTCATTTTGAAGGCTGCGCCCTCTCGGTCTTCTGAACTTACAGCGGCTGTTGAACAAACGTATGGTGCCCTGTGATGGAGTGTGCAACAGGAAATAAAAGGACGGGAACAAACGAAAAGCTCTTATTTACTGAACAAGTAAATATAATTCCTTAATCGACCTCCGGCTACTCTCTGCTGTCTCAGACCACAACTTTATCCTGTGTCGGCCACCGTAGCTTCTCTACATGCAATTCGCAACCTTCCCACTAGATGCCGCTGAAGTTCACACACGGCTCCTTTAATATGACGTCATAAAGAGCGATCTGAAAAGCAGCGTTCTAAATGACTCTTGGTTAGTTTAAAGATGAAGTTCAGCGAATGAGGTACTTGTTCTCCTGTAGTATGGAAGCTTGTGAAGTGGGCAGTAGTTCCCCCCCCTGCCGGGCTGTGGTGGTCCGCGGGTGTGCAGCCGTGCAGGGGGGGGCTGTACGGAGTCGTAACCAACCGGTGTGATGCAGTGCGTGTGTTGTATGTTGGGGGGTGTGACACAGTGATTGACAAAAGAAGGACTGGGTGGTTATTCTCATTTTCTTATCAAATGAACTTTAATGGTTTATAGCAACCCCACCCGACCCAGTCCTTCACAACTAATAGTTGTTAATCACTGTTTGCACCTGCTATAAACCATATTTATGAGCAGATAGAAATCAATTACATATGCAAATGAGGAAAATGACATTCAAAACACATAAAATGATATTCAATGAAATGCAATAAACTCAGAGCTGAAACTGAATGATTCTTGTGTTGTTGTCTTGATTTAAACACATGCATGTGCATGTGCATGTGCAAGTTCACACAGACCTGAAAATACAGTAGACAATATAAAACACACACACACAGAGGACAGTGTTAGGTGATAGATAAAGATATGTTTATTGACACATATCCATCAGTGCGGCCTCCAATGCAATTTATCATGCAATACATCCACGACAAAACAGATCATAGTTCCAGTGCTTCTTTTACTGAAAACGTATTGTAAAAACCATGTCGGATTATTGAGGAGGTATTCATCATCTCGTTTCATTTGAGTATGTACACTGAATGCAAACTCTTTTACGGTGGGAATGTTATCTGTTCTGTTATAGACTACGAAAATAGCAGGACATGTTTGTTGCCTTCATCATGGCGCTTCATGCAGAACGTTTGAACTTTGGTTGACAACATTTAAGACATGCAAAAGATGGTCCGCTCTGTTTGGAACCGTTTCGGTTCCGATAAAAAAGAAAGGAAAATCACGCTGTAATAGATACGTTTGCTTTCAAAGTAACTTGCTTGTCATAATAGTAAAGATTTGTTGGAAAGAAACAGATATGGCAGTAAAATTGTTATCCGAAAGGCACTAGGTGAGCCGAACGCTACAGCTGTTTAGTCTTCTACAAATAAATTACAATTCAAACAGTGCAGTTACATTTGTTAACTTAATGTTTTCCTTTTTGAAACATTTATCTATGAATCAAATGTAAGGCAACACATTACAAAAAAAAGATAAACAAAAGAATATTACAGAAACAATGTACCCAATAAACACAGACAAAAACGTTTCAATGGTTTCTATGACATTTTATGTCTCCGGACGCCATTATAATGATGATATCCTATGGCTTGGAGCCTCCAAAAACAAAAAAGAATTAGAATGATAAAGACAATTATGATAATATTATGCATAGATTGTAATTATTCTCCATGCACCCTCAAAATCTCCCCTCCCTTTGCCCCGAAACCCATTTTCCATTAGACTTTGAGGGATTGAATAAGGCAACCAGAGTCCATCAGAAGGCGGCATCGAAGTAGAAATCGTTTGCAAACTAAAAAAAAGTTGTCCCAGTATTCCCCAAATTTCCCCTTTACCATGGTGTCAAGCTACAGCCCGATCCCAGAAAGACACGGGCATGAGAACAGCGTATAGTTTCCTTCCCAAGTTGTGAAAAGATGCTTTCCTCTGGACAGCAGGAGGATAAATCTGTGAGGATCACCGCTTTACTGGGAGAAAAAAGGATGATGCCAAACAACGTCCACGATGCCTTGTGAGAGGAAAATCCTGAACTTCAGCACCAATTTCTGCCTGTTTTGTACTTGTTTTATTAAACTGAAATGCAACTTTAAAAGGTTATTCCCAAGGTTGTTACAGATTTTTCTAAAGAGGTTTTTGGAGAGGAAAGTACAAAATCCCAATTCGGTTCAGATGGTTAGCTGGAAGAAAGAAGAGAAAGAAAATGTCCAGTATTTGTAAGAAAAAAATATATAAATTTAGGATTATGTTCTTACTTGAGGATCCATGTTAAACAATATTATAAATCATCATATGATTCAAATTTCACACATCTGAAGTTAAGTGGTAATGTGAGTGAATCTAACAAAAAGCTTGTCCAGCTCACATTAAATAACTGAAAACAAACAATGAGAACAACAAAAGCAGTAACGATTATTGGTTATATTTCACATGAAGGAAATGAAGCCTGTAGGACCATTAAGATATTTTGGTAACACTTTACAATAAGGTTCTTTAGGTAACATCTAAGAATGAACAATACGTCTACAGCTTTTATTAATCTTACTTAAATTCAGCATTTACTAATGCATTTCATAAAATCACAAGCTGTGTTTGTTAACATTAGTTAATGCACTAAACATGAACAAACGATGAACGACTATTTTTTTGTTTATTAACTAACACTAACAAAGATTAATAAATACTAGTGTAATAAATTTGTTAATTGTTCGTTCATGTTAATACATTAACTAACGTTAACCAATGACATCTTACTGTAAAGTGTTACCAATATTTTTATGCATCATAACACTTTCATGACAATTAAGGGCATATTGCCTTAAAATTACTGCAAAATGGCTAAATTGACTTTTTAGTAATATAGAAAAGTGACTTTTACTACTAAATATTACCATAATATAACTACTGGTTATTGAAAATTGTGTACCAGTACTAATGGGGTAATGCAAAATGGAAAAAAAAAAAAAAAAAAAAAAAAAATATCAAGCGAAATAAAAATGTTTTCCAGATTGAAAAAAACATTTTCCAGGTTTAATGAAATATTACATTCTATGTATTTGAAACTTTGCACTTTTCCTCTAAGTTTAAACACTGATTTTGTAATGAAATGCAGTGAGGTTCTTGTACCTAAAAGAAAATCCTAAAAACAAGCTTCATTTTCTTCATGCAAAATTTAATCACGTCCTTCCTTTGTCAGGTTACATGTGATTCACGTTTTGTTACCATCATAGAAAGACAGGGTAAAATAAAAGCTTATTTTACTCAATACTCAAGATTTTACTTAGTTAAATTATTATAATGCAAAAGTCAAATCTTTTGCATTTCCTTGTCAGAATTAGGGCCAGATTTACTAACATCTTGCACCAGCGCAAACCCTCTTTTGCCAGGATTTACTAAAAAGACAGGCAGTGGAAAATTAGCAATTAAAAGACACATATTTGCAGCTGAGTTTATTGCACATGCACTTGTAGGAGTTTCCCTTTCAGATGCAAAATTTACAGGAGGAGAGTATTTAAATGCATCACGCAACTTTATTTACTAAGCCTTGCAGTAGACTATTTACTGGTATTTGCGCCATTAACACCCCCCAAAAAATCATGTCGTAGCCAGTGTTGCCAATTCTGCGGTTTTTCATGTCTGTGGGTTGAAGCGACCCCAATAACGTAATATTTATCCCCTGCAATGCAAAAAAGTGTATTTTACCCCCCGGAACACAATTTTGGCTACTTTTTGGCTAGTTTTGAGTAGCAATTGGTGGGTTTTTTGTAAAAACCTGGCAACCCTGGTCTCAACCAATTTTGCATCTGTGTTAATCTTGTCTGCAATCATAGTTTGCGTTGGTCATTATAGAAATGATCTGGCTATGTCTGCATTCATTTATTTTGCACATTGTCAGTAAATCAGCCGCACAATTTTCCACTCTCATTGGCAATTTTACGGGATTGCGCTTTCAAGCAAATTTGCCTTGTTTAGTAAATTCGGCCCTTAAAGTGTTATTTGTGACTCTAGACCACAAAATCAAGACTCAATTTTTTTGTTGTATGATGTATGAACCACTGAAAGCTGAATAAATGAGCTTTTCCATTGATTTATGGTTTGTTATGATAGGACAATATTTGACTGAGATACGACTATTTAAAAAAAATCTGGAATCTGCAAAAAAAAAAAATTTAATTAATTAAAAAACATTTAACTTTTAAAAGTTGTCCAAATGAAGTTCTTACTGCATATTAATCAATCAAAATTAAGTTGTGATATATTTACGGTAGCAAATTTACAAAATATCTTCATGGAACATGATCTTTACTTAATATCCTAATTATTTTTTGCCATAAAAGAAAAAAAATCGATACTTTTGACCCATACAATGTATTGTTGGCTATTGCTACAAATATACCCGTGCTGCTTAAGACTGGTTTCGTGGTCCAGGGTCACATTTTTGCTAACATGAGTACAAATAAGATGATTTCTGAGTATTTGTATTGAATGCCACTTCATTAACAGGGGAGCTCAGGGGTGGGTTTTCTAACAGAATGGGAAATAAAGCCAAGCCTGTAGGGAGCCTCGGTCAAGCTAAAGGAAATTCCCTTTTAATTGCCCAGAACTGGTTAAGTTTGTAAAGAAAAGCACCTGCCATTTTAGCAAACAAAAACCCACAGTAAACAGAAAAGCACACCCCTCCAAAGAACACGTCACCACAGTTAAGCTCAACCGTAACAACACGGAGTAGTCCGACTACACCGTTAGAAATTTTAAGGTCTGGAGAGCCTGTGATGCTGTCAGCATGTACTGGATGTTGTGTCTGCCGCTTGGAGAAAGGACTGCGCCCTGCTATGAGACAACAGCAAATAAACAGCCCATCACGAGTTGACCCGGCCTCTACAGCCACCAACGTATGGCCTTCAGTATCACAATTACAGCTTTTCATATCTAGAACTGCTATGTTCAAGGTTGAATCTCATAAAAACATGTCCTGGTCACAATTCATCCAATTCAACTTATACAATAAGAAACTTTACATTTTTAACACCACTGAGACATTGTTTTTACGACAATCAAGCACTTCCCACACCCTCTCTGCTCTAAATGCAAGATGTGATTTAGGTGAAGTGTGACACTGTGTGGCTGTGGTTACCTTGGCTTGCCCGACATGTTTTTGGGGTTCTTGCGGAAGGACTGGTTTGCTACGGAGCGGGTGGACATGGTGCGTGGAGACGCCCTTGCGAAAGTGGAAGGAGGGGTCTTGGGAATCTTCTTGCCGAGATGACCGATCCATTTCTTTTGCTCGTCTTGGGACAAGGCCAGAAGCAGCATGTCTCTGGCCGATGTCACATCGTAATTAACTGAGAAATAAGAACAAAATGATATATGAGTGTCGACATTTTCACACATACACGTTTTGCTGCAGATTAGTTTTTTGATGATGACAAAGATCCATAATTCACACGAAAATACACAAATGTGCACACATGCATAAAATAACACTGGAGCTAGATCATCAGTAAATCATTTAATCAATCTGTACCAATTTTCAGTACCTGAGAGCACATCTGGTCGCGTACAGAGAGACCATGTGACATGATGTCACCCTTGGAACTCGTTCAAACACAGGACAAACCCTAATGTTTTGAAGTGCGGTTACATTTCTACAGCCATATGGTTTTGAGTCCATTTATAAAAATGGAATTTGCTCTGTAAAGCGCCCACAGAATTTGTCAATTTTTGAATAAATCAAAAGTAGGTCCCTCACTTAATTCAAATCGTGATATAGACTAGTTTCTGTGAATATTAAAACGCAAAAAGTCTATCAAGTTCATCACCACTTTATGTCGAACACACCTAATGCCGTCTGCTGGACTAAGCATGCTCATTGTTGCTCATGATTTTATTTTCACCACCTGCAAACTCACGAAGAACTCATAAAAGGCACTTCACCTTCTTGTTGCTCCACGTTTGCCCTCTGCTCATTTTGTTTTGGATAGACCCCTTGTTCCCTTCGTGAAATCAAGTCGCATAGGGTCGCATCTTGTCATTACTTTGGTTAATTGGTTTGTTTAGAAGTATTTGGCCCAAAATACTTGTGTTCAAAAATCATTCGAACGGCACCAGAGTTAGTTTAGAAGTGGACCAAGACCCATCTTTTTCAGCGGTCTTGGTCTGCTTGTTTGGTGCACACCAGGGTTTGGAAGGCAGTGTTCACACGTTCTGAAACGAACTGCACTAACAGAGCAATTGCACCAGAGCTCATTTTAATTGAACCAAACATGACAAGTGTGAACACACTATGTTTCTTATTTATTTGGTTCCACAGTGTTCGCTGATTTTCAGTTTTGTACACCTAGGCTATTTAAACTTTGTGTAGCCTAAGTAATATCATATTTTATATTAGGCATATAACATGGTGTATTTTTATTTGTTTTGTTAATAAAAAATGAGTTTGACGTTGTATTTTGTTGCTGCTTGAATTAAATCCATGGCAAATTGCCGCTAATTTGAAAGTGAAAGTAAAATGCGCACAGTGCTTTTACAAGCTATCTAAAAGAGAAGGAAAGGGAGGAAAAGAGGGAAAGCTCAAACAAACTAACCAGTTTTAGGCTTATTTTCTCAACAAAATAAATGTTTGTGTTATTATACAGCGAGTAAAGTACCGAAAACAGGTACCGTTCGGTACCGGCACCGAATTTCAGGTACCATACCGGTTAAAATGTGAACGGTACCTAATCCTACAGCCATACTGTAAGACTCATTTATAAAGTGTGAAAAAAACAAAAAAACAGTATGTTTACTATTCTAAAGACAACAACAATGAAACAACTGGATGAATTTTTCACTAAAAAATGTACTAAAAATAAGTAATAAACTTATACAAAATTATATATATATTTTTTAAAACAACAGTTAATAATTCAAAATGATTTGTATAGCCCATTTCGCTATTAGTTCAAGCTATTAGTTGTTTTATTTTCCTGAAAATTGTCTGTAGACCTTCTAGCACATCCCAAGTGGTACATGGTATTTTTTCCATACTATGGAAGTCAATGGCTAAAATCAACTGTTTGGCCACGCATTTGTTTAAAATATCTTCTTTTGTGTTTAACAGAAGAAAGAACCTCATACAGGTTTGTAACAACATGAGGGTGAGTAAATGAAGACAGAATTTTCCTTTCTTGGGTGAACCATTCCTTTAGGCACATCTAATTTTGCAGTTCTATAATTTATGTACGTTTCAGTCAAGTATAGATGTAAAAAAAAAACATAATGAGAGCAAACACAGAAGTATTTTCTGCTGGTGGCTCACCTTTGCAAGGAGCAATAACATCCTCCTTTTTGTCCAGATGGTCCTTGTGGCACTTGACGTGGCATCGGCGGCACTCCAGGGCCGGCGGAGGCTTGAAGACGTGCCACAGCGGTTTGGAGCAAGCCTCGCAGTTTGAGGGGAAATGATAGAGGGTGGGGATGAACTCATGGCCTTTGTGGGGCAAGCAGTTGGTCTTATCACCCTGAGGAACACTCTCCAGGTCTGCTTCCTTCCTGCACTCACCTTCATTCGCATACAGGATCTAAAGAACAAAAACAGTTACCATATCATACATTCGAGTAATGACATTTGAAGTAATATGATACATTGTAAATGAATTATTTCTCCAAGCACTATTTTTCATTTTCATTTATTAGTCTTGCCCCTCCTCCACTGTGATTGGTTAGCTGACTAAAAAGCAACAGTGATGAATGCTGTGTTTTATCCAAAGTTGAACATTCTTCAACTCTTGGCACTGAGGAAAAAAAACGCTTGAGCGTTCAACATTAAAAAGACGCTCAGTGCTCAGCACACTCCAGGCAGTGCTCCCACTGAAAACAATTGAAAAAAATATGCTGGCCTCTGGAAAAAATATGCTTTGTTGGACACGCAGCCTTATACTGAACCACTTTGACAGCAGACTTTGATTTAGACATTTCAGAATTACCAAAACAACATTTCAGATGCTGTGCAATGAGATCGGTCTACTGCTCAGTCCAGTTACACCATCCCATTGAACAAAGCCACATTTTTTTGATGCACATCAAGGAATTTTTATGCATTTCCATTGTAGTTCATGCATTTTTTTTTTAAATTAAAAAACTGCATTACCTTAATTAAGAGCATAAGTTTAATGCACATTTTTGGAATTGAAAAGAATCCTGGTCTTTCCATCCAGTGTTTTTTTATGCATCATCCCAAAATGGAGATGAAACATAGCTTGTGATATATCATTATCATTACAGGAGATTTCACTACATTTATTAAATAGAAACAAACCTGGAATATTCTTGGAATTTCATCAGCCTCAGCTCGATAAACGTCACCTTGCGTGACAGGACGCACATGGAAAAGTTTGCTGTTTTGAGAAGAAAAAGATTTAAAATGGCAGAAAGGGAAATTATTCAATTTTATATACAAGAATAAATAAAATGGCCAGTTAATGTGGATATCCATGGATACTTACTCGATATCTAGTACCATAGAAGGGTTGGACTGCTCCTTGTCTTGCTCATCGTTGTAAAAGAGAATTTTTTTACTGCTGACCACAACATACTGAGGAAAACAAAAACAGTTGTTAGAAAAGAGTAAGTCATGCGTGTCCAAATGCACAGAAACATAATAGTTTAACACACAATTCTTCATGCAAGTCTTACCTGTTTTTTCCAGCCGTATCTTTTTATATTAGCCCTATTAGGTATGGCAAGCCAGCCTTCAAGCCTTGATTCTGCAGATAAATAAAATGCATTAAATCCAAGCCAGAATTTGAAACAACAATAGAAAAAGACATGCAGGTCATCTGGGAAAATCAAACTAAGGTTGTGACACAATCCATAAAAATCAAAAAGCTAACATGCGTAAACCAGGTACACTTTAAAACAACTGCCTCACATCACAAGGCTGTAGTTTTAAAATCCCATGCAGCTGACTTTCAGCGTTCACATATCATTTTAACTTCCATGATGCTTCTAAGTGAAACTAAAAAGGAAAAAAGGGCAGGCATGTATTTTATCGATAAACAATTAACTGGATGATAAAAACGCTCCACAATTGCTCAAAACATCACAACAGCAGCTGTTAATTAACATGAACGAATAGACTAATAGGGGATGTCAGTCATAAGTTTTAGTGGTGAAGCAATTTATTATATTTCAATAAACGATTATGCAGACATCTTTCGATGTGGACTGAAATTGTGCATAAAACTATGAATGAATCATGTATTAGCAGTATTAGTAACTGGATCAACGCAACACTTTAGTTATACAGAGCATGTTGTTTTCAAGTTGAAGTGACGAGGAGCCTGTAATTCTGCCCTTCAACCAAACTATAATGCAATTACATTAAAATGTTACTGGTTTAAAAGCATACTTGGTGGAAAATACAGGTAGGTGACAAAGGAACTGTTTAAAGAAACATGCATGAACTGTGTGACTACGACTGTGACTGCTAATGTCATTCACTCTGTAGTGAACATGCTGCTAGTGCAACAGATAAACAAATCATACATACAGTCAATGTACACAAGTGCCGAAGCCAAAACAATGAACTTTTTCAATTCTTGAATAAAATCAGGTCTGTGGTAAATATAAACTGACGATACACCATAAACCATGACATACTACAAACATGCACCTTAAAAAATAAACATATCTGCTACAGAATAGAGCAAAGCAAGTATCATCAATTTTATATTCACCACAGACCTTTTTAGTCATGAATTAAAAAAAGCCCTCGGAAAATCTCGAGGGAACCCATGGTGAATTACGTCTTTCAGGGCTGGGCACTGACACTAGTTTCCTAATTCAATTAGATATCATATTTATTCATGTGGGAATATTTCATTTTCAGTGCCAACATTTCTGATTCAATTACTACAAATGTAATGGTTTTTTTTCCTCTCTCTTTCTATAAAAGCATCTGCTAAATTAGAAGTTTTCAACCTTTAACAGAGCCAGGAATAATCCATACACGCTGAGATTGAAAACACTTATGCTAAATTAATAAACTTTAACTTTTATTACAATTATTACATGACTGAGTCTATATCTTGAGTTTGCGCTCATAAAAATACAGTTACTTGCATTACATGTTGAACTGTTTAATGCCTTACATTTTTGCATAATATAAACATGTTTGTATTAACATAGGTTGTACATATTATTAAGTCATAATTATTGCGTGCTCTGTCTGTTTGACGTGCATATGCACGTTTGTTCACGTAAGTCACTTTCAGGACTAGTCTGTATTGCTAAATGGAACTAATCATGTGACTTTCTAACATTTATAAATATGGATGCAACTGAGAAAAAAAAAGCACTTGTATCTGACACAACAAACTACATTCAACTATACGCTTATTTAGTTTGTTTAAAGTGCTAAAATAAAGCATTCACATGTTTGGCATGTTTAACTTGGGTCTTTAACTTTTTCCCGTAGCAGCTCACATTATGTCCTCTGCTATATGTCATACGCATTTTGTCTGTAAAAAAAAAAAAAAAAAGTGTTATTCTCCACTGTAAAGTGAGCAGCGCATATTTTCCAGGCACAGCACAGACTCAAATAATCATTAATCAGATTCATTCAAGTATTTTTATCAATTATAATCAATTGTATCTATTAGTTGTTGCAGCCCTAGTGCATAATTTGCTATTTGAAGTCAGGTTCTTTAGCATATTTACATATTAAAATTTTAACCAAGGCCAATAGGAATTCAGAGTAAAACCACACACACACACACACACACACTAAAAGAGTGTGACATTATATAAAACACCTCTGAAAGGTGCTCAGAGTAGGGTTAGTATAAAAAGATTTAAATTAGCAAAATATTTTTCACAAATTTCAGGAGTTTAGTATTGAATCTGAACTCATTCAGCATTTCTCTCTATCGTTATAAACACTCTGAGTAGCTTATTTCGGAGGCATCACTAAAACACAAGTAAAATGTGTTCATCAAAATAAAAAAAAAGGAATAAGAAGCAACAAAATGCCACCCAAGAGCACAATCCAGGCATAACAGGAGCCCAATCTTGAAGTTACTCACAGAGGAAAAAGATAAGGAGATAGAAAGATAAGGAGAGCAAGATGAACCGACTACACATGAGGGAGAACGAGAGATGAGAGAGGACTTTAAACACACACAATGGCAGTCGTTGAGCATGTTCACCACTCGATAACATGAAACATTCTATCATCACAGCAGTATAAAGACAATTTATGTGCACATGAAGAAAGTCTGCCAACACTTTTAATTAGGGAACACTATTTACTATTAAGTAGTTACTGATTAGCATGGATATAACTAGCACATTGTCTCTTTATTAGTACTTATAAAGCACATATTAATGCCTTATTCTCCATATATTAAATCCCTTAAATCTTAACTACAACAACTACCTTACCATCAAATAAGAAGTGAACTGAGTTTAAGTGAGTTTATTGAGGTAAAAGTCTTAGTTAATAGTGAATGTGTTCCCTAATCGAAAGCATTACTGGAAATCTAAATTTAATTAATATTATAATTACACACCTGATAAATATTCACTAACAAAACGACATTCACTTGCACAAATAATATAGCCAAGGTTTTTTTAATGAAATGCCTAGCTAATACAAACAAAATGCAGGCATAACTTTTAAATATATTTTCACATAACAAAAAAGCATTTCAATGAAATTTATTCATGAAATGATGACCAGCAAAGTTTAAATTATTTGACTCTGGATGAAAAAAAAAAGTAAACATAGGTAAAACTTTACAATAAACTTCCTTAGTTAATTACATTAGTTAACATGAACGATGAAATATTCTTCTAAAGCATTAATCACAATGTTACTTTCAACTAACATTTCTAAATCAAAATTTGCATCTGTTAATATTATTTAATGAACCTGAGCTAACACAAACTAACAATGGTGTATTTTTGTTAACTAATATTAACAAAAATGCATGAACATTGTAACAAACGTACTGCTCATCATAATTTAATGCTAGTTAATGCATTAACTAAGGTTAACCAAGGAAGGTGACTGTAAAGTGTTACCCGAATAGGTGTCATTATAATAACAAAGGCAAGCATTCTGACAATGCTGCATGCTGATTGGATAAATCAGCTCAAATACATTTAAGAATGAGATGCATAAAGTTACACATGCAGTATGTGTACACTATGAATTATAGGTAAATTGAAAAAACGGTTCTTATTTTCTGTATTTTGTTTGCTCTGCATGTTTTTTGGAACTGTATGATTTTAAATCCGTCCCAAGCACACGTGTACTTTCACGTGTGGCCAAAGCTTCAGAATTAACTGCTATTGTGGGCTTTCCAGTTTCTACAAAATCTAACCAAATACCGATTCAGATTAAAGTGACTGTCAACCTTTCTGCACCTTAATTTACCTGAGATTTCTATCTAACAGAAATGTTCATATTTTGTAAGCACATCCTTACCAGCAATGTTACTGTCTGTCTCGTCTGGCTGCAGGCTGGTGATGCTAGAGCTGTCCACGCGGAGCTGCAGGTCATTCAGTTTCTCTCGAAGCTGCTCAATGTCACTCTCCTTACTGTCTAGTTGCATCTGCAACTCGTTGCGATACGTGCACTCCTCTGCTAATTGCTGCAAATAGACAACAACAAGCTAAAATTACTAAACCTTGCGCTGAAAATCCTTTACCTGATGATTAAAAATGACCAGAATTTTTTAAATTGGTTGCATAACTCATTTTCTTTTTTAATTAGCACAGATCTAGCAATTCTTTTTGGAACTGACTGATCATAGGCCTTACTGATCTGAGCTTTTGCACCTCAATTTAGGAGTAAGAAAAGCTTTATTTTGGGATAACTTTGGCAAAGTTCAATCAAAAACTAAGGTGCAAAAGCTCATATTAAAGGAGAAGTCCACTTCCAGAACCAAATTGACAGATAATGTACTCACCCCTTGTCATCCAAGATGTTCATGTCTTTCTTCAGCCATAAAGAAATTGTTTTTTGAGGGAAACATTTCAGCATTTTGAACTTCCAAAATGCAGTTTAAATGCGGCTTCAAACGATCCCAAATGCAGTTGTAAACGATCCCAGCCGAAGATGCAAAACGATTGGTTATTTTCATAAAAATAATACAATTTATATACTTTTTAATGTCAAATGCTCGTCTTGATCTCGCTCTGCCTGAACTGTTTTTGTTCCGGTTCATGACAGTTAGTGTATGTCGAAAAACTCTCATCTCATGTTCTCCCTCAACTTCAAAATCGTCCTGTATCGCTGTTTTACCTTTTTTGTTAAGGATGTTCGATCTTTTTCCATGTTCACTTTTCAAAGACTGGGTCAGAACTTCTGCAGCGATGTAGGATGATTTTAAAATGAATTTTGAAGTTGAGGGAGAAAATATGATTGGAGTTTTTTTACATACCCTAACTGTCTTGAGCCAGAATACACAGAGTTCAGGGAGAGAAAGACAAGACGAGCGTTTGAGATTAAAAAGTATTTAAATAGTATTTTTTTTTAAATGAAAATAACCGACCCTTCTTCCTCGGCTGGGATCGTTTACAACCGCATTTGGGATCAGCATTTTGGAAGTTCAAACTTTGGGCACCGTACCAGTCCATAGTATGGAGAAAAATCCTGAAATGTTTAACTCAAACAACAATTTCTTTACGGCTGAAGAAAGACATGAACATCTTGGATGACAAGGGGGTGAGTACACTATCTGTATATTTTACACCCTGTGTGAGCAAAGTCAGTATATTTCAGTTCAAAGCAACAACATTAAAGAAAATCCTCTCTTGGTCAAAATTACCACAAAACAACATTTTCCACTGACTGGCATCAATGATAAAAACTAAAAAACAAAGCGAGTTACTTATGAAAACACTAATAAACATTAACTTGCCGCTTGCATCTCGTTCAGCTCCTTCTGGTACTTGATGGCCATGTGGTTGAACTTCTCCTTCTCCTGGTTGAGCTCCAGCTGCAGTTTACGGTTCTCCTTCTCTTTCTTGCGCAGGTCAGTGGTGCTGCCTCTCTTCTTCTGGTCCAACTTCATGTCCTTCCGGTTCATGATCTCAGCCAGCTTATTCACCGCCTGCAGTGACATGTTGAGATGTTAAGATGCAGAATGACTAAAATGTTTTATTACAGAGCTTTTCAGACTTTGTGAAACATATTTGCATGATTTGGTTCGGTTTTAATAGGCAAGACAAATAGTGTTACTCACAAATGCACAAAAGACAAAACTCTGATTTTGCCGCTTATATTTGAACAACCAGAAATTCTAATAAGCATGAAAATGCACGGACAGCATATAAATAGTAGGTAAAACTATACAGATTTGAAAAATACTTTTGAAAGTAATGTTTGGAATAAAAATGTTAATGGAAACTAAGTATATTTTAAAAATTAAGCGTAGCTGATTCCAGCTAGTTTACTGAGCACCAAACAAAATTCAAACTCAATTCAAACTAAAATGAAAGCAGAAAATCTTAAAATAAAAGTCAGATGCTGCCCATGATACCAAAACAAGCATTATATTTAGTCTACATTTGTATTTGACTATTAAAAAAATATCCTATTTCTCATATCTTGTTGATTTTCACACATTCAAATCTATACCTATATAAACATGCATTATTTATGCAAAGTGTTTTTAATGCTGTATGGTGTGGTGGTTATACCTGGGTCTTCAGAGTTCTTTCTATATTAAGAGCCTTCTCGTAATTCGCCTTTATTGTGTTTGCCAGCTCCTCTTTCCCTGCTGCAAATGCTACAGGAAGACATTAGAAAGGTTATGATAATGCACAAAGTGCATTTCCAGTTAACCGACTGGAAATAATATTACCTTCTTCTTGAGCTTGGAGTCTCTCGTTCAGTTCGGTCTTCTCCTTACTGAGGATCTCCACATCTTTGGTAAGGGTTTTATTGGATTCCTCAAGCTAAGCGAAAATGCATCATATAACCAGAGTTAACAATAAAGACTTAAAACAATAGATGGCTTGCACAATATAGAGATCTGATACTGAAAATGTAATGAAACACTAATGGACATTGTTAGGGCGCTATGATTTCCGTGGAAAAAGTGGACGGAATCACAGAATCTAGTCATGAAAATGGAATTTATAGTGTAACGCAGAATGTTACAAAATGTGTCAAAATCTGAATGAGTTAATTTAAAAGTAGGTCAGTATACTTAAATCGAATGGCGGTATGGACTAATGTCAGTGAATATAAAAACGCCATTGAAATATGAATCCTGCATGTTCTGTGATTAAAAAATAATAATAATAATTAATGTTTTATGCCATTTGATTACCGGAAAATTTTAAGAACATAATACTGAATTTCTGAACAAAACAAATCAGTTAGGGACGGGTATCCCTAACCCACAAAATGGAAAAAAACAAAAAAACAATAAGCCCCAAGAAGCTGTGGTTTACAGTGAATTTATAACAGCTAAAGACCATTGTTAGACACAACGTGAAGCAGAGTGCCTAAAACCCCCCTTAGCTGTTATACATTCATTGTAAACCACAGCTTCACGGGGCTTATTGCTTTTATAAAATGGTTATTCCACGTAGTAAGGTTTCACAAAATAAAACCGAGCAAATAAAGTTTAAAGATATTAATAAAAACATTAATCTTCCGCCAAACAATGTAGTTCCTTAGAAACAGTTATGATTGCAACAAAGTGGTCGCCAAGCAACAAACAAATGTAAACAAAGGTGTATGTTTGTAGAGTCATTTACAACGGCTTTGAACGTGGCTCAATCAATCATAATCAAGAACCGGAACTATCAGTTTTACAAAGTGGAATCCAGAAGAGTTAAAATGGAAAAAAATAAAATGGATTTCATTGGGCCCTACATTGTCCTATTCAATGAAGGATGCCTGTACTTCACTAATAGCGGCACACACCTGTCCGATGGTCAAGTCCTTCTCTGAGATCTCCTGTTTGTACCGTGAGGTGGCTTTCTTGTGCTCCTGAGAGAGTTCAAAATACTGCTCCTCCTGCAGCGCGCGGGCCAACTGCTCCGACTCTGCCTTCGTCATGGTGAGGTCCAACTGAGCAGACAACGACTCCCTGCAAAAACACGAGAAGCAGTTCACAGGATGACATTCAACATAATTGCTAAACAGCATTTCAAACACACAAGATACTCTGTTCCTTATTATTATTTTTTTTAAAAACAGCCCTTTTGCAAACGTTAATTATTGATGAGAAGGACTTTTACTTCTCTGAGTACATGTCCTGGACTTTTTTGAGAGCGTCTTGAGTTTGACGGTTCTTTTCCTCTATCTCCTCCTTCAGCTCCTTCACCTGAGTTTTATAGAGTGTCTAAAAACAAAAAACATGGCTTGAGAATATATGATGTGACACTACTAGGGACATCACAATAAGGAAGGAATAGGTATATAACAATAAGGAATATAGGTATATAAACTCACAACCAAACTGGTATTACTGGTAACCTTGAAGGGGATTTGGATGCTTTCGATTTTGCTTTTCAATTAAGGAATTTTGTGTACAGCAAATGTTTCTGTGCAAAGCAAGAACTAAATTCACTGATGGCAAAAATGCTTGCATGTGTAGGAAAACCAACATATTCATTTTCTTTGGATTAAGAAGCTTTTTATATCACAATAGCACCAAACAGGTGTCCTTATATTTTGCTTGCAAACCAAATCCTCCTCTGTGGTCTCATCAGTATTCAAATCATTTTGCCACGTAACACCGACTGAAGCAAACCTAGACACTACACAAGAATGTAACATCTTAAAGATGTGGTCAAATTCAAAAACTGCCATTTTCCGGCCTTATAGCATGAATGACGTTGAATTTTTAATGTTTTGAAACAGCTAATTTGTATACAACTGCACTGCTATTACAGTTTCATTTCCGTATCATTTTAGCAAATTCCAAAAGTTAAAAAAAAATGTTCTAAAAATATTGTAACATAGCTTGAGATATTTAAACAAAAGTGTAACAGTAATAGTTTTAAACACAAAAACTGGAATTGTTTTGAGAGAAACACATTAGACGTGCATCTGGTAACTGAGATACAAGTGGGATAACTGACTCTTCAAGACTTAATTACAGCAAATGAACCTCTGTGTGTTTGGAATTAGGTGGCTGCAATTGAGAAAATGAGATTGGAAGTGATTTCAAGTCTGGTTGCAAATTTGTACTTCAAGAAAGAGAGAAGAAAGACTAACTGGGCTTTTCACCACATTAAGAAAGAGGAAAAACACAAGTATGACCAGCAATTATGTGATACTCACTGAGAAATACTGCTCAGCCTCCAGCTGGTCCTGAAGTTCCCTCATCTGACCCTCATTTCCTCTGTACTGCCTGAGAAAATACATTTCTGTCAGTAACAGAGACTTCAGATTCACAAACAACATTCATTCAGACTTCACAACTCGAGCATGACGTATAAATAAACATTAAAATGACCTGCAGGTCCATTGTAACAGTAAACCAAACTGTTTAAAGCAAAAGTGATAAAATCAAGTGCTTATATTTTGATGAAAGTTTATGAAGACAAATCTTTTTTCTTTTTATTTAGAATTATTTAAACCGATGCATTGCTCACAATACGGTAAACCTGGATAATATAAAGAGGGTAATGATTTCACACTGAAGCAGAGAACACAAAGCTAGGCATTTTGTTGAAATGCCTCATTACAGAGTCGAAAACAAGGAAAGGTGAAGGATTAACCAGCTGTGGTCAGGCAGAGACTAATCCTTAATCCACTCGTGTAAATATTGGAAGTCAACAGTTTTAGCCTGGTTTTAAACATAATCTGCAATAATAGCTATTTCTACAACACAAAAGCATTTCAGATATTTAGTGATGTAATAGGTTTTGTGAGTAAAGCTCAGAGCCAAAACAATGAATGACGTTATAAAGGTCAGTGTTACAACTGGGTTCCAACAGAACAAATAGAAATGCGTACACTTTAACTTGCTACTTTGGTATGATTAATTATGGAAAAAATTATGTTTAAATTACCAATGCATTTAATGCACCCTGTCCCACACAGACCTGTACGTCAACTTACAATGATGCAGATGATTATGATGCAGAATTTGATGCTAAAATTCAAGATATGAGGGCACAAAGCCCCAGTAGGAGTTTTTGTCTTATATTTATAGTATGTAATTTAATCTAACAATAGCATGTGCTAAAGACTGCTTTTTTCCCCCAATATCTGCATGACTGCAATGTGCAATATTGTCCATTTTGCTATAGACGTTTTCAATGGCAACAACATAAACAAACATTACTGTGCATGCACGCTTTTATGGCCCAAACTTAACTTCCAGTAGACTTCGAATCAATAACAATGGAGTCCCTCTAGAGTAGATTACTTCTGATGACAAGCGAAATATATAATAAATAAGTTGCATTTGCTAGCAAGTTAAACCTATGTCTTGCCTGACTGCCTTTCTCCCACAGACTTACACTGTATGTGTGGTAGCACCGTTCACATTTACAACTCAGACGGGCTGACTGAAAATGCAAATTCATTCTTTGCCAGCAGGAGGCGCTTTTGGAGCGGCAGAAAAAGAGGATTGCAAGTTAACTTCGGCCAGGTGCGTGCGTCCGGTAAAACCGACTATATTTCACCAACTGAATGTTGTCCAATTAAAGCCACAGCAGAACTGCTTTTCTCATTTTAGACAATGAGTTCACATGATCTTTTTTGAAGTAATTTCTCACCCTGAAATAATGTATGATTTTTTGAAAATTTTGAAAATTGAAAACTTTAAAAAAAGTGATAATTTTAGTCTTATTTTAAGTTTAGTCTTATTTAAAAAAAATAAAAAGAATTAGGAGATAGATTTGTACTCTATTCATAGTGTATATTCATGACCATTTCGAGCGCAGAAGAGACAAAGCAACATACTTGGTGAGCTGTGCCAGCTGGAACTCAACAGAGCGTTTGTTCTCAAGGGCCGCATTGATCTCCTGTTTGAGTTGCTTCTCTGATCCTTTCAGGCGTTCGGCCTCCATCGTCCAGTTTTTCAGCTCATTCTGGGCCAGAGCACGCTTCCCAGACTCCTGCTCCAACTGCACCCGCAGTTCCTTCACCTAGTAGAGTGGAGAAAAATAGAAAGACAATGAATTTGAGGTTTGTAATCTTTGTCAAGCAAAGCTTTTTAGCCTTAAGTGAGGTGTGTGGGGTCAAACTGTGGGTTCACGCTCACCTCTTCCTCCAGCCTCTCCTTCTGCTTCATCAGCTGCTCCATCTTCTGCACAGACTGCTTGAGATCAAACTCCAGCATGGAGCACTGCTTCTCTACCTCCACCACCCTGCTCTCCGCTCGCATCCGCAGCGTGTTCTCTTCCGACACCTTCTGCTCCACCGCTGCACAGAGGAGAGGTGTTCGGTATTTTTAGAGAAAGAGGGATGCTTCAGTTTCAAGTCAAAATAAAATGCAAGCTGCTACAAAGTAGCAAAGCAAGACTTTTATTTGAATAACAACACAGGGAGTACTTTCTCTAAACTTATTTGATAGACTTGTAATGTCTAATAAGATGCTATTAAAATAAATTCTGCTGTTTTATATGCATTAGCGTGAAATCCTGGAGGTGGTGTCTGGGCACGCAGCGAAACGAGACGCCGTACGGTGTCTGGGCACGCAGCAAGATGGTCGCAGCACGTCTCGCACGCACACATACCGTGCATAGCAGCTGACTTGGTCTCCTCGATAGACTCGTATTTGTCTGTGAGTTGAGCTTTCGTAATGCGATGCTCTGTCATTTCCTGATCCATCCGCTGCTGTAGAGTCTTCAGCTTGTAGTTCAGGTCGATTTCCAGACTGTTCTTCTCCTAAAACGCAGAGAACATAGAAACACTGGTTAGTTCAGTCATAAAACTCAAAGGCGCAAACTGACATGCTCCTATTTCTGAACTACACTAACTTTCATACACTAGCAGAAAAACAAAAATAAAAAAAATCCGAAAAGAAAAAAAAAAAAATTGCTTTAGGGGTTACAACAGCTTGTCACTGAGGCAGTACCTTTATGTGGTTACAACTTTCGTACCTTATCTATAATTAAAAATTGGTAATGTACAGTGGTGACCAGAATTATTAGAACACAGTATTTTCACCAGCTAAAAAAGGTTCAAGTCAATTATTTTTATCTTTTGCTGTAATGTGTCAGTAGTTTACATTTCCAAACATTTATTTTGCCATTAGTTGTAAGATTTTTGTTTGCACAAGGAGTCTGACAGCAGGCAGTGCTCCACACAGAGATCTGATCTCATCATCACCCAGTCTGTCTGGAACAGTGTTGGGGGTAACGCATTACAAGTAACGCGAGTTACGTAATCAGATTACTTTTTTTCCAAGTAACTAGTAAAGTAACGCATTACTTTTTAATTCATTAGATTTAGAAAATATCTGAGCTACTTTTTTTTTAAAAAGTAACGCCAGTTACTGGTAAATGTTTTCCCATTTATTGACTGACAAGTCTCCTGTCCCCAAGTTGAGAGAAATACAGAGGTGTTCTGTACGTTGTGTAAACATGATGTTACTGTATTTCTAAACTAAATGTGAACATGCATTAATTCATCTCACTCAGAAAAAACAGATTCAGTACTCATCAAAATGAATTAAAACAGTGAAATGTAAACTGAGAATATGATGAAAACCTGCAACAATATGTTAAATAACACAGATTTCCTTTATTTATTTAATGTCATTTTATTAACCAATGTTATTGCTACTGACCTTTGATGATCCAGTTCAACCATACTAATAAGCAAAAATGACTTTAAATAAACTAAAATTCATTATTCATTTTATTTTTTGGTGTGAAAGCCAGGGCTTTTACATTTGCTAAAAATACAACCATTTATATTAAAATAAAACAAGCAAGCTCTGCCCAGATTTAAAAAGTAACGCAATTGTAACTCAAAAGTAACATACCACATTACTTTCCATATAAAGTAACGTAATTAGTTACTTTTTAGACCTTTCAAAAGACCTACCCGAAAAATTATGCACAAGTGCACATAGGGAAAAAACTGCTTTAAACGCAAAGGATGATCACACCAAATGTTGATTTAATTTAGTTAATAGAAGTTAACTGATAAAGAAAATCTATTTGTGATACAATTTTTACAGCACATTTTACAGCATTTTTACACACATTTTTACAAGTGCCTAAAACTTAACAGTACTGTAGCTTTGTAGGTAGGTTTCTTGAAGTGGATTTAGTCTGTCTGAGTTTGTTCTGTTTCTTCATGTCATTCCAGACAGACTGGATAATCATGAGATCAGATCTTTGTGTGGAGCACTGGCTGTTTTACAAACAAAAATCTCACTGGATTGTTACAATTATTGGCAAAATGAATGTTTGGAAATGTAAACTGATATTTTCTACTGACACACTACAGCAAAAGATAGAAATAACTGACTTAAAACCATTTTTTTAGCTGGTGAAAATACTAGTGTTTTAATAATTTTGGCCACCACTGTAATTTACGGTCATGTAAACTGGTACAAAAGGTCACAGACCCCTAATAGACGGCAATTATTTTATGCATATCTACAAAATTACGTGCATAGTTTTAATATTATGATGATAAAAATAATAGCACCTTCTCAAGAACGTTACATCTGTCCTGCACTTGTTTCCTCTCCAGCTCCACTTTAGACAGACTGTGTTTCAAGTTCTTGTTGTCCTCCTGCAGACCTGTGATACGAGCTTCATAGAGACAAGAACAGAAATTACATCACATTGGATCATCACAATATTTGCAAAGGCAATGTCTTGAAATTTAAAATGCAGCATTTTCTCAATTTAAAAGATCTCAAATTTTACACGCAGAGCCGTTTATCAATCAACAGTGGGCCAATCATAAGACCTTGGAGGCGGGGCAAGCTATGCCAGATTTTGTTTATTTTGCGCTGTACTTTTTTAAAACAATTCCTAAGAGCAGCGTCTCATGTTTTTAGATGCAAAGATGCGTTCTGTGTGAACGGCCAATTATGCTTTTTTTTTTTACCCTCAATCTACTCTCCATTCAAAACAACAAAGCAAAAAACTGATTTTTGACAACTTTGCAGATTTACAGTTTTAAGGAAAAACTGAAATATCACATTGAGAAATATTCAGATCATTTGTTAAATTATTTGAAATTTAGCTCAGATGCATCTCATTTCTCTGGATCATTCTGAGATGTTTCTACACTATTTCTAGAGTAGATCTGTGGTGAATTTGAATGATTGGACGTGATTTGGAAAGGCACACACTTGTCTATATAAGGTCTAACAGCTAAAAACAAAAAAGGACTCTTCCAGGGGATCTGGGGAGAATGGCCTTGGAAAGACAGGCAGGCAAGAACCTGATCACTCTGACTGAGCTCCAGAGATCATCAGTGGAGACAGGACAAACTTCTAGGACAACAATAACTTCAACTCAAGCTTTATAGCATTTTATAGCAAGACGGAAGCAAATCAGTCAAATCAGGGTTTACCTTGCAGTTCTCTGATCTCCTCTGAGCCTTGGCTGCAGGTTCGTCTCTCTGTGTCTAGCGTGGTCTGCACTTGAAGCAGCTCTTTTTCCAGCTGTTGTTTGACGCTCTCTGCTGCGCGGCTCTTCTCCTGCAGCTCACGATTCACGCTCTCCAGCTGGCTCATGGACTTTACCATCTCCGTGTGGCTTTTCCTTAAACGCACCACCGTGTCAGACTCAGCCCGCAGAAGGTCATTGGCTTCCCTCAGCTATGAGAACAAAGTTGTGTGAGTTGTGTGTCATGTGGCACAAAAGATCCATAGAGCCACAGTATGTGAAGTTTAAAGAAATCTCAAGAACGGCTTGTATATAATACCTACACACACATGCTTATACGTAATGTAAAAATACGTAATATACATGCAAGTACTTATTAATTTTTAGTACTTACATATATTGTACATATATTAAATGTACATCACCTCCTTGTCTAACTCTTAAAATTTTATAACTCCACAAGTGTTCTTGATAAGCTTACTTGGTTCTGCAGCTGGGTGACCTTTTCATTGTTTTGACTCATTTTCCTCATGTCTTCCAGCTGCTCCTTCAACGTAGACACTAGAAAAAAGGAAATTAAAGTTTTTAGAAATTAAAGACATAATATGGGGGATCTTTCATTTTTCCTTATAACATGTTAACAGAGCATTGAAATGTGTATTATAATGACCTACATGGCACTTGGCTGATAGGCCCATGGTCCTGTTTCCATTAGCTAATTTACAGATCAACATAAATCTGACATACAAGTCCGGCTGCTCTTTGCAAACACAATATGACTGTGAAAGTTTATTTAAGTTTTGCCGCTTACTCAGGTAAACTGCATAACCTGCTTTCTGGAATACCCCCATGGTACATTGGAATGAGACACCAAATCCTCACCCTCATTCTCCAGATTTCTTCGTTTTTCAGCCTCCTGTTCAGCCTTTCTCTGATGTTCTGTTGCTCGGTGCTGAATCATGATCTTGTCTTTCTCCAGTAAAGACATGTTGGCCTCCACACTCTTCCTTAGGTTACTCTGAATCATGGCAGGACAACAGAATAAGAAACCCAAGTTTTAACAGATCTATTAGAGACTTGTTTACAAAATGCATACCCTCTGTAATTATTCACATTCATGTTTTAGAGATTAAATCATTTTACTCACCTCCTCATCTAACTCTTTCATTATCTTGTCTAGCTTTGTATTGGATGCCCTGAGGGGGAAACAAATCAAAGAACAGATTTCAAAGTCCTGATTTTACTGTGAGATTTTAAATTTGGTTTGGACATAGGGAAGTTTAAATGAGCAAAGGTAGACGGAGTATTGAGGATGGATGGCTGAATGAAGAGTTTGATTTAAGATGGATGTTGGATGGTCTCGTGATAGACTGTTGTACTGTGTCTGGATAGGTGAGGGGTTTGTTTTAGGTAGATGGCTGAGGTGTTTGATTGGTTTGAATAGGGTGTTTGGTGACAGATGGGTTGATGGTGTTTGGTTTTGGATGGATGGTTTAGGTGTCTGGTTTAGATCTGATTGAATGAGGTGTTTGGTTTTGGATAGATGGATGTTGTGCTTCCATGGTTTTGATCTGTTGTTTTGGTTTTGGATGGATGGATGGAAGAAGTATTTGATTGATTGATTGGGTTTGGTTGGATGGATGAGGTGTTTGATGGATGGATGGAAGATTTTTGATTGGTTTTGGGTGGATGGATGAGGCGTTTGATTGGTTTTGGGTGGATGGATGAGGTGTTTAACTGGTTTTGGAATGATGGATGGATGGATGGATGATTTGTTGTTTGGTTTGGGTAGGATGGATGAGGTGTTTGGTTGGTTTTGGTTGAATGGATGAGGTGTTTGATTAGTTTTGGTTGGATGGATGAGGTGATTGATTGGTTTTGGGTGGATGGATGAGGTGTTTGATTGGTTTTGGTTGAATGGATGAGGCGTTTGATTGGTTTTGGGTGGATGGATGAGGTGTTTGATTGGTTTTGGTTGAATGGATGAAGTGTTTGATTGGTTTTGGGTGGATGGATGAGGCGTTTGATTGGTTTTGGGTGGATGGATGAGGTGTTTGATTGGTTTTGGGTGGATGGATGAGGCGTTTGATTGGTTTTGGGTGGATGGATGAGGTGTTTGATTGGTTTTGGTTGAATGGATGAAGTGTTTGATTGGTTTTGGGTGGATGGATGAGGTGTTTGATTGGTTTTGGTTGAATGGATGAAGTGTTTGGTTTTGGATGGATGGATGAGGTGTTTGATTGTTTTTGGTTGAATGGATGAAGTGTTTAATTGGTTTTGGTTGAATGGATGAAGTGTTTAATTGGTTTTGGTTGAATGGATGAAGTGTTTAATTGGTTTTGGTTGAATGGATGAAGTGTTTAATTGGTTTTGGATGGATGGATGAAGTGTTTGATTGGTTTTGGGTGGATGGATGAAGTGTTTGATTGGTTTTGGATGGATGAAGTGTTTGATTGGTTTTGGTTGAATGGATGAAGTGTTTGATTGGTTTTGGTTGAATGGATGAAGTGTTTAATTGGTTTTGGATGGATGGATGAGGTGTTTGATTGGTTTTGGTTGAATGGATGAAGTGTTTGGTTTTGGATGGATGGATGAGGTGTTTGATTGTTTTTGGTTGAATGGATGAAGTGTTTAATTGGTTTTGGTTGAATGGATGAAGTGTTTAATTGGTTTTGGTTGAATGGATGAAGTGTTTAATTGGTTTTGGATGGATGGATGAAGTGTTTGATTGGTTTTGGGTGGATGGATGAAGTGTTTGATTGGTTTTGGATGGATGAAGTGTTTGATTGGTTTTGGTTGAATGGATGAAGTGTTTGATTGGTTTTGAATGAATGGATGAAGTGTTTAATTGGTTTTGGATGGATGGATGAGGTGTTTGATTGGTTTTGGGTGGATGGATGAGGCGTTTGATTGGTTTTGGGTGGATGGATGGATGAAGTGTTTGATTGGTTTTGGGTGGATGGATGAGGTGTTTGATTGGTTTTGGTTGAATGGATGAAGTGTTTGGTTTTGGATGGATGGATGAGGTGTTTAATTGGTTTTTGTTGAATGGATGAGGCGTTTGATTGGTTTTGGGTGGATGGATGAAGTGTTTGACTGGTTTTGGTTGAATGGATGAAGTGTTTGATTGGTTTTGGTTGAATGGATGAAGTGTTTAATTGGTTTTGGATGGATGGATGAGGCGTTTGATTGGTTTTGGGTGGATGGATGAGGCGTTTGATTGGTTTTGGGTGGATGGATGAGGCGTTTGATTGGTTTTGGATGGATGGATGAAGTGTTTGATTGGTTTTGGTTGAATGGATGAAGTGTTTGATTGGTTTTGGATGGATGGATGAGGCGTTTGATTGGTTTTGGGTGGATGGATGAGGCGTTTGATTGGTTTTGGGTGAATGGATGGTTTGATTGGTTTTGGGTGGATGGATTGGTGTTTGATTGGTTGGATGGATGGATGAGGTGTTTGATTGGTTTTGGGTGGATGGATGAGGCGTTTGATTTGTTTTGGGGATGAAGTGTTTGATTTTTTGGGTGGATGGATGAAGTGTTTGGTTTTGGATGGATGGATGAGGTGTTTGATTGTTTTTTTTGTTGAATGGATGAGGCGTTTGATTGGTTTTGGGTGGATGGATGAAGTGTTTAATTGGTTTTGGTTGAACGGATGAAGTGTTTGATTGGTTTTGGTTGAATGGATGAAGTGTTTGATTGGTTTTGGGTGGATGGATGAGGTGTTTGATTGGTTTTGGTTGAATGGATGAAGTGTTTGATTGGTTTTGGTTGAATGGATGAAGTGTTTGATTGGTTTTGGGTGGATGGATGAGGCGTTTGATTGGTTTTGTGGATGGATGAGGTGTTTGATTGGTTTTGGTTGAATGGATGAAGTGTTTGATTGGTTTTGGATGGATGGATAGATGTGGAGTTCACATGCTTACAGGATTACAGGATCTTGTTTTAGATGATGGATTGATGAATGGATGAAGTATTTGGTTTTGGATTGATGAGGTGTTTGGTTTTGGATGGATTGATGAGGTGTTGGATTCGGTTGAATATAGTGTTTGGTGATGGATCAATAAATGGATGAGGTGTTTGGTTGTGGATGGATGACGTGTTTTTTGGTTTTAGATGGATTGATGGATAGATGGATGAGATGAGGTGTTTGATTGGTTTTGGATGGATGGATGGAAGATTTGTTGATTGGTTTGGGTTGATGGATGAGGTGTTTGATTTAAAAGGAGAGATAAATGGTTACAAACAGATAAACAAACAAACAGATAAACACCTGCACTTCTGCTCCATCTCATCTCTCAGCTGCATCTCACTGTGAAGTTGTTCTTCTAGCTGATAAATTCTCTTCTGAAGATTCTCCAACTGAGAGATCAGAGAAACACAATCAGTCATCCTCACAGTTTAAGAGACACTCTGACTATTATAATGCTATGAAACTGATTATTTTTTATCGTACATGACTCTTATCTTCTTTTGTCGAACTGCGTTTGTCACTTGTCTTTATAGCTGGTTCCCGAGGAAACCTGACAGAGAGTCAATAATTGATTAATTTAGCACAAACATCTAGACTATAAGCACCGACTGTCTGCTCTGAATCTCAGTACTCACTGGTAGTAGGTAAAGCCCACAAACGGAAGCTGGTTGCCTACAAATGCTTTAGGAATGGGGAACGTCTCCTCCTCTCCTTTATCCTCCTCAATGTCATCAAAATTGCTTGTGTCTACATCACTGCTTAACTCCGGCACCACTGGGGCAGCAGCTACATTTAACAACACAGTAGTGCATTGTAAAGAGAACAAAAAAAATGATGCAACAAGCACAAAAACGTCAAGGATGATTAAAGGCAGGTACAATTTCAGATCAGTTCAGTTGTTGGTATACTGGTGTCTCTACTCAGGATTACAGCAAATCATTTTGTATTTATACATTCATAACTCGACTTGACTTGACTTGATAAATGGGATTTAAAAGGTACGAGTAACTCAAAGTATGAGACACGTGATTTTGAGATAATTTAAAAAGATAAGAAAAGATCAGAAGCTAAACTCACTGTCTCTGATGTTCTCCCATGCCCACTGGTCGTTCTTGAAAAAACTATGCCGTTTGATTTCGTCGACTCCATTGCGTCCTAACCGCACATCCCTATTGAGAGGAGATGAGATTAGCACAATGTATTTTGAGCAAACAAGGCTTTGTTCACTTCTTGATATGTAACAGAACAGTAATGAAAACATATAGTCTTGCAAACAGATCCAAAGCGAGTTTGTACTCAATCTTCTATATATATATAAAAAAAAAGGTTTGATATGATTCTTTAGGGTCTTAATGAAAAGTTTATAATATACTTTGGTAAAATTTTTTTTTTTTTTTTTTTTTTGTTTTTTATTTTGTCAAAATGAGCTCTGCAAAAATCATTCCATTCTGATGGATTGTTCCTTTAAATGTTAATGATCTCTGCTCACCCCGCCCCTCTCTTCTCTCTGTGGAGTGACAAGCCTGTTTACTTTAGCCACATTTAGCGCATTTAGCCGCGAAACTTGCCAACGTTTAGTAAAGGTGACTGCAGCGATTAATAATAAAAAAAAAAAAAAAAACCCTTGTCCTCACTTCTGCTGTAAGTGAAGCTGGATCATGAATGATTTGCACGAACATAGACGCATTTACGTAGGTTGGGAGGTGCATTCCCTTCACAAACAAATGTAATCCACTGTAATCCACAATCTTCATGTCGGAAGTAAATGACGACCACTATGTTCATTATTACATCCAGCAACACAACAACTCAATCACTCAATCTGAGATATTCTTGTCTAACTTACATCCCTGCTCCGGCATCAAAACAATGGAGGTTGGACTGTTACAACTGATGTAAGGCAGGTCTGAGGTAAGACACTCATGTCAATCAACTATCGTGGAAGCAGCCTCTGTGGGTGTGATGCCACACCGACAGGCATCTGAGAATGGCTCGATTTAAAAAAAGGGGATATTATTTTTACAGATTAATTAAAAACCACTGCATGCATTTTTTATCATTATAGGGTAGATTTGTACATACACTGCCAACACACATTAATGTTCAAACAACATGTAACAGTGAACTTTGCATCCGATGACCCCTTTAAAATAACGAAAAATAATGAACAACCACAGTGCAAGAACCAAATTATTTTGTAATACTCAGTAAGCACAAACAGTGGTGTTTGATGCATCTTATAGAATATCAAAACTGGTCCCTCTTACAATGTAAGTCTAAGGAATTTTTCATTGCAAGCCAGATAAAAGTAAGTCTGATCAGAGAGATTTGGGGTATCGTTTATGTCTGTAGCAATGTTTAATATTTCAAGTAAGGTGTTTAATTCCCTCTATTTTGAGCAACAGTAGTGGGGATGTTGGCGTCAGCTGTGTCAATACTATAAACTAACCATTTTCTACAAGTTTTTTCAGTGGTTGATATATTAATCTTCTGCAGTTTAAAAGTGTTTTTTGCATGCAAACCTGTCTGTGAGGAAAGCACAGATGAGGCTTTTTGCATCCTTTGAGATGTCGCTGTCATCGGGGAAGGTCAGGGCATTCTTGTGATTCATGATTTTGCTGTAGGTGCCCACGAGAGAGTCAGCGTAGAACGGCGTGTCACCTGAGGATACATTAAACAACACAGACCTTTATTCTTCTGAATGCCTCCTCTATTCCTAGCTCTGTGATCTCACCATCTGTGGGGAAAGCTCACATTCTTAGAAATTTGTCTTTGGCTTTATACAGTTTAGTTTTTGAGAGTTTAAAGTTGAGCCAAAATGCAGTTACTCTGCTGGGACGTCCCCTCTGGTTGTAGGGATCCATGCTCAAAAGTGCAGCTTTTAATAGACATGAGCACTCTGGGGGTTTGAAATGTAAGGATAAAAAGGCAACATGATTTTCTAACGAGTTGTCCTTGCACAAACACTGTGCACTGTGATTTACAAACAAATGGCTTATAAGCAGGTTATTTTAAGGAGTCACTCAAGTTACCAGATTAATTCGGTCTGATGAATTTTTCACTGCATGAGGAGAAAAGCATCACACATAGCAGAATGTGCAAACAATTAAACACAGTGGTGATTTACTGGTAAACTTCTCACTGCAAGGAGGAACAGAAAGTGTTGTGGTTGCACTGATGCTAAAACTCACCGACGAGCATCTCATACAGGAAGACCCCCACAGACCACCAGTCACACTCTCGGCCATAGTAACCGTCTCCTCCCTGCGACTTCAGTACCTCTGGGGAAATGTAGTCTGGAGTTCCTACTGCTGTGTCACATCGTACCATTCCATCCTGAGAGCGGGGCAAACAAAATAATAGAGTCTAAAGCAGAACTGAAAGAATGCTAAATGTGATTGAAGAAATGCTTCAGGCTTGTTCAACTTGTCATTCACAGGGTTCAACAATGCAAGTGTTTCTCACATGTAAAAAATACTAAAAATAGATGTGCAAAAAAATTATTAGCAGCATGTGTGCGAAAAAAGTAGAAAGTCTAAACAAAATTAGTTTTATGAAATTTATGAAGTATTCTTTAAGGAATCACAGTGCATCCTATGTGATTATTAAACACAAAAAGCCTTTGACTGAATTAAATAAAGTCAAATGTTCTACAGGTTTGTGCTTTAGAAAAATTCACCGCCAATGAATTCTGCACATTGCACTGCACTTGCTTATAGTGCTAAAATATCACAATACTACTACTGAACCGATACTACGAAAAAAGTTTTTCAGGCTTGTTTATAATTAAAAGTCCTATATTAAGCATAAAGGTTTTTTTCTGGGCATTATTGGCATTTTGGTTATAGAATAAACTGTCTCTGTCATTTAAATAAATGCTAACTTTTGTAGCTTCTGTCAGGTGTTTTCATCATTCTAATAATAATAAATGTTTTTTTGAGCAGTAAATCAGAATATTATAATGATTTCTGAAGGATCATGTGACTGGAGTAATGATGCTAAAATTTCAGCTTTGAAAACCACAGGAATAAATTGTTTTAAAATATATTCAACTAGAAATCAGTTATTTTAAATAGTAAAAATATTGCACATTTTTACTGTTTTGCTGTATTTTGGATCAAATAAATGTAGGCTTGGTGAGCAGAAGAGACTTTTTAAAAAAAAAAAATTTAAAAATCTTACTGTCCAGAAAACTTTGACTGATAATACACAATGATCTATATCATGTAGCTTATACAGTTGAAAGGTGGTTTATACCGTTTTTTACAACTGTGTTTAAAAATATATATTTTCAGTTACATTGACAATTATGAAGGTTGGCTATTTTCAATGCCATTCTTAATTTTTCAAAATTATATTATTTGATTAAGTAATAATAATGGTCAGTTCTCATATATTTGTACACTGGAAAGCAGACACAACAATGTGAATCTGTCAGAATAAAATTACTTTTATTTGAATGGCAAATATAAAATGTAAACTGCAGAATTATGTTTATCTCAAATAATAGCTGTTCAATAATCAGCTTATCTTTAGCAATGAATAATATTCTTGTTATGACAAATCTGTGCATGTTTAGTTTTTGTTATTGAACAAGAATAATTTTGTGCATTTTTGTGCCAGATGTCAGCATCACGTTCAGCTTTTTTCCCCATATCTCATAGTGAGTGTTGTAATTTTAAGACAATGTGTCAAGTTAAAACTAGTTCTAAACTTCTAAAAATGAATCTTAGGACTTCCACGTTCTATTATGCTTTGTAGGGCTTCCTTGAGATCAACTGGTCATTTAGACAACCCAGTGACTCTTATGAAAATGTGTGGTTGTGCACAGCCCTAGTACCTTGTTCATTTTCATGCAGGTCCCAAAGTCTGCCAGCTTCAAGTGGCCTGACTTGTCTAGCAACATGTTGTCTGGCTTCACATCCCTGAGACAAATTTTAAACGAAAACACACAGGTTATTTACAAAAAAAAAAAAAAAAAAAAATCTCAAGCAAGTAAGAACACCAGCAGAAACAATGAAAGAGCTGTTTAATGTATGAATGAGACCTGTGAATGAAGCCCATGGAGTGGATGCAGTCCAGTGCCAGCACAACCTCAGCAGTGTAGAAACGAGCCCACTTCTCAGGCACGTCGTAGTTGCTCATTAGGTTGACCAGGTCTCCACCTGGCATATACTCCATCACCATGTAGAGGTAGCGGTCGTCCTGGAAGGCATAAAACAGCTGGACGACAAAAAAATAAAGTTAATGATACAGCAAAATGACTTTGTTGTAGCTGTAAAGCTCTAGGAGGAGTCAGAGTAAGTTGATTCATACCTGTACTACCCAGTTACTGTTGGCAAAGGCCATGATATCCCTCTCTTCCCAGAAGAAAGCAGAGTCCGACCTCTTGATCATCTCAAACTTGCTGAGCAGCTTCATGGCGTATACTTTCCGTGTGGCTTTGTGCCTCACCTACCGAACACAGAGAGAGGAAACACGAACAGGGCTTGTTATTTACTTTACTGTCACTGAACTATGACACTGAAATAAAGTAAACAGTACAGGATATAACACTCACATAACTACTACAGTATGCACACTAAAACAGGCAGCACATACAATTATGATGTATGAAGTAAACATACACTGCTGTTCAAAAGTTTGAGATCAGTAAGATTTTTAATGTTTTTAAAGAAGTCTCTTATGCTCATCACAGTTGCATTTATGCAATCAAAAATACAAAACAAATATGAAACATTGCAATTTAAAATAACGGTTTTCTTTTTTAATGTACTTTAAAATATTTCTTTCTGTGATGCATAGCTGAATTTCCATCAGTCATTACTCCAGTGTTACACGATCCTTCTGAAAACATTCTAATATGCTGATTTACTATCAATGCTGGAAACAGCTGTGCTGCTACATATTTTTTTGGAAACTGTGATACTTTTTTCAGGAATCTTTGATGCACAAAAAGTGAAAAAGAACAGCATTAAATTTAAAATAGAAATATTAATATAAATATTAAACAATATTAGTCTTTGCTATCACTTTCTAAATCCTTGCTGAATAAAAGTATTAATTTCTTTCAAAGAAATAAAGAAAACATTTACTGACCCCAAATTCTGAACAATAGTGTATATTGTTTATCAAAAGATTTCTATTTAAAATAAATACAGTTCTTTTTAGTTTTATTGATCAAAAAATCCTGCAAAAGGATTCCAAACACAGGTTCCAAAAATAAATAAATACATAAATATTAAGCATGACAGCTGTTTCCAACACTAAAAATAATTCAGCATATTAGAATGATTTCTGAAGGATCATGTGACACTGAAGACTGGAGTAATGATGTTAAGAATTCATCTTCGCATCACAGGAATAAATTCTATTTTAAAGTATATTAAAATAGCAAACCACAATTTTAAATTGAAATAATATTTCACAATATTACTGTTTTTCCCTCTTTTTTAAAATCACATAAACAGCCTTAAGCTAAAAAAACAAAACAAAAAAAAACTAATTTTTATTTTTTATTTTATTTAGTTTTTCACATTTTTCTGATCCCACACTTTTGAATAGCAGTGTGTGCAAACAGCATTATTTTTCCAAATCTGCATGCTTTTGGACTAAATGCCCTAATGGATGTTGTCTAGTGAAACCATGTGATCACAAATAAACCCAAGCACATGAAACTGAATATACATGCGTCTTTATTGCACTATTCAAACTGATTTTGCACTCCTGACAGAACTTAACAAATAGCTGTCGCTGTAACACATTTTATAAGAAATAGTGGGCAAATATCAAAGTCCTAAATCACTGATCCATACAATGATCCATAGTTTGTTAATAAATAATAATAATGTCTTAATATTAGCATTCCTTCTCTATACACTCTATATAGCACTTATCATGGTGAACAGTGGCACATAGTTTTAGCTACACATCTATTACGAGGCTATTTTTAAAAATGCATATCATAAGCAAAATTAAAACCAGTATACTGGATAAACTGATACACCCTCCAGCACTAATGAAGTTTATATATATATAAAAAAGTAGTAGGGTTGGGGGAAAAAAAAGTAACACTTCAGAGACACTTGGAGACACTTGCAGAATCCAGTCATGAAAACAGAATTTACTGTTTAAAACAAGAACATGGAATTTGCCAAATTTTTGGAAGGATAAATCAAAAGTAGGTCAGTACACTGAGATCAAAACGCGATATGGACTAGTGTCTAATATTAAGCCGCAAAAAGACTATTTACATATGAATCCAGCAAGTTCTCTGCACATCTCTGTGTGAATGAATGGTGCAGTGTTTCGTTTGAGCATTTTTATTTGTTTATTTATTTATTTAATAGGGTTAGTGCTTATAAATCAACAGTAAAATACTGTAAATAGCCAGAGTTAGCCCCAATGGCTAATTTTCATCTGTTGCCTCTTGCCAGATTTTAACAAGGCAACTTAAAATCTTTTATTTTTTTATTTTACTGTTTCTTTTGAAACAATAACATAATAAAATAATAAAATTATTATTAATAAAATTATTTTTAAGGCATATTATATACGAGATATCAGTAAGATATATATGAGAACATTACAGGACTATTAATTACGATATGCATTTATATATATTATATACGAGAAAAAATTACCAGAATTTATTTAGCAGAAAAAGGTAAATACACAACACTACACTACATTTAAACTCACAACAGTATTTCTGAAAAAAAGAGAAATAAAATAAAAATAAATTATATTTTTATAAAATCAATTTATTAGAGATGCTTTTGATTATTACATTTTAATGAAATCATTCAAATGCAATCCAGAAAATTAAGGGAAATCACAGAATTTGGTCAAAATTAAACCTGAGAAAAAAAAAAAGATTTTAATAGGGCCTTAAAAATTTAATTTTTGTTAAATTTGTAATAAATTGCTGTTAAATTGTGTAAGTTTCATGATTTAAATTAATTAGACATGCTTTTTAATTAATAAAATTTAATAATTAAAAAAAATAATAATTAAAAATAAAAGAAAAAACAACTTTAAAAAAAAAAAAACAAAAAAAAAAAAAAAAAAACAGAATCCAGAAAAAAAATTGAATCCAGGGAAAAAATAAAATGGAAGTTGGAAAAAAATAGATTGGAATTCATAGGTCCCTACATGAGGGTGAGTAAATGACACAAGTGTCATTTTTGGGTGGACTACTTCTTTAATAAAACAAAATAATAAAATAATATAAACAAAAATGGGAAGTACAGTTACTGTGCAAATGCTCTGAAAGGATGAAAAGGTTGAAAAAGAGAAAAAAAAAACAAACAAACAAAAACTTTAGTTTAGAGACCAATTCTCACTATTAACTAGTTGCTTATAAGCACACATATTACTAGTATACTGGCTGTTTATTAGTACTTATGAAGCACTTATGATGCTTCACTCTGCATGACCATGTTCTAGATCCCTTAACCCACCCCATCCCTAAACATTACAACTACCGTATTATTTATAAACAGCAACTTATGAGCTTACTGAGGTAAAAGTTATAATTAATAGTCAATAGTAATAGTTTAGTTCCCACACTAAAGTGTGACCAAAAATATCTAGTTGATGGTTTATATTCCAAAAGTGGAAGTGATAGCAGCATGAATTATGACAATACTCAATGCACTTACCAGCTGCACTTCTCCAAATGCCCCTCGTCCTATGACCTTTACCACTTCATAGTCTTCTGCTTTCATGCGCAGCTCCCGAATTTTGCTGATTGTGTCCTTATCTAGAAACAAAAACACATATGCACAATCACCCACGGTGAATACATATTAAACATCATAGCATCTGCATATTGTTAGGAATTCATTGGGCCACGTTCACACAGTAACAGAATATGGTTGAAGATTTGGCATTACAGAGTAGCTTAGCCTCAGACAACCTCGCTGCAGGAGGCGCATGTTTAGCTGAAAGGGCCCTAAAAGCTTTATCTAACACAGCTCTGCTCGCCCAGAGGACAGATAACATTCAGCCAGATTTGGTCTTTCTTACTTGTACGAGTCACACTTGTCACAAGTATGAAAAGATGGGGCCGTGGGGCAACCAAGTGCAACAGATTTAGAAATACAGCAGAGAAACAATATGACTTGGATCATATTCATTTGGTAAAGAGAAGCCAGCAACTAAACTGAATCTCAGTTATGAGAAGGGATAGAAGAAATCCCACACTATCCGCAGAAACATTAGAGAAGGATTTATGGATATTTGCCATGCTGGACAGTTAGCAAAACATTTCAGGGGAAAGAAAACAGTTGCATGTCATGGAGAACCAAACTAGTGCCAAGTTGCAAATCAGACATGTCTCTAATATTCTTTAGACTTTTGTTGATAAATAACTTGATATTTAAGTATTTACACATCATTTGCACAAGCGTAACAATTCATTCTCAGATGCATCATTACTCGTTTTTAAAGATTAGATAAAGTTTGGGAATACTGCATGCTTACAGGTGTGTGCAGCTGTGCGTGACTGCATGTGTGCGATTAAATGCATTTGCAGATTTCATGTAAACAATTAGTTGTGGCTCGTAAACAGACGGGGCAAAACATCAGATAAGTCAAAACAGATCTATGCATGTGCATGAAACCTTGGCCTGCTGCTGTCTAGGAAAAAACATCACTCGCTTGGCTTTCTGGAAAACTTTGGGATACTGAAAGCATTATGTTTATTGCCTGTCACGTGTTTCTTCGTTCATTATTAATGACTATTTACTTGTGTTTAAAGATATAGTTTGTTGAAAATTACTTGATTGTTAACCATTTTAATTCATTAATCTGTAATTTTAAAAATATTTTAAAGCAATTTAAGTACCTTTATAATTAAAAGTATAAAATTAAATAAAGTACTTAAAGTAAACCACTACAAAACAATTTTAACAGTCAAATTATGGTTGAAACAATGGAGGCAGACATTTTGATTTACGGATTCATAAAAAACAAACACAACTAAGAGTATGTTTGCTGTCACACTTGCAAACTGCAAAGCATGCAGGGAACATTTAAATTACATGCTTTTTGAGAAATGTATTGGCATTAAAATAATTGTGCTATTCATAACGTAGCTAAGTATATGCAACAAAATCATGAGAATATGTATGTTCAATATATCGCTCAAAAGCAAGCGGACAAGCACTGACAAGAAATGTAAGATACCAGTATTTAATTTAAACACAGACGCCTATTTTTGACCTATGTTTAGACTGCAAGTCTTAATGCACAGATTCAATCTTCAGAACATATTTGATTTGTGCTGTCTGTTTACATTCACACGACTCTGATCTGAGATCTGTGTTTACATTAATCTCCGCACAAACTAGAACAATTCCACTGGTGATTGTTTTCACTATGAATGCCACAGTTGATAATTATAAAGTCATAAAGATAGTAGTACAGTCACATTAATAGGAAAAAAAAAAGAAGAAGAATTGACTTGTGGTACATTCTTATGAAGCCATACATTTTTATTTCAATATCTTTTTATTAAGAACAAGGAAAAATTTAAGGTTTGTGAACACACTCATTGAAGTACGCATTTAATAGCGCTCTACGATTTCCGCGATGTGGAAAACACGGATGGAATTGTGGAATCCTAAAAACGGAATTTACTAAACGCAGAACGTCACGGAATTTGTCAAAGTTTGGATGAATTAATCATAAGTAGGTCATTACACTTAAATCAAATCACGATATGGACTAGTATCTGCTTAAATATTAAGCGGCAATCATTCAATGTTCTGTGTATCTCTGCTTGAATGAATGGAGCAGACGCACGGTTTTGTTTACTACATGCATCCTGAAACGTAGAGCTGGGTATCATTCAAAAAATTCCATTGCCGATACCGATACCTTGACTACCTTCCAGCTCTGTCTGCTGGTATGTATAACGTTATATGCCTTCTCTCTTCTGCAATCGCTGTTCTGACTCAGAGGACATAACATATTTCAACAACATTACATGGCCAAACACACATTCAACGTCAAACAGAAGTTATTACAAACACTCGCTGGTGATTTAAAATGAGCTTTGTCTTGTTTGAGCATTGTGAATGATCACGTAACGCACACTTTCAGTTGTGTAGTATGGACAAATATCTTTTCTGAAATGCCAGTATGGATGAGGATTGTTTTATTTTTTTAAACAAAAACACACCAGTGTAAACGTAGCCTTACATCTAAGGGGGTTGTACGTTAATGCTTTCATGCTACAGCCTCACGTGTGAGCCACATCTCTGAATGTACCCGGTGTGAACTAGCAGGTGTGTTCGACTTTGTCACAGCTCTGCGCAGGAGCAAGAGCGCTATAGAGAGCAGACTGCTTCGTATGCTTTTGGATCGCTCTCGCGGATGCGCCGCACGAGGACGGTTTGTTGCTGCGTCGACCAAAGCACAAGCTGCGCTCAAAATTCAAATTAGTTGAACTTTTGTCGCTGCATGCTCCACGTTCAGTGTGAAAGCCACTGATCTGCACGGCGCCGCTTCTAGTCGAACACACCTAGTGCTGCAGGCTTATTGGCACACTGACGCTGCCGAGATTAACCCCTTAGGTATCGAAGTTTGGTACCAAATGACAAGAGGTTTTTCGATATTCGAAGGTATCGAGGCATTCCGGTCGGCGCCTAAAAAGTATCGACCTCGATACCCAGCCCTACTGAGACGATCGCAACGCTGTGATTTCACTGTGATTTCAGCGTCTACTGTCTCACTAAATGAATACAAAAATACAACATCTTCAATCATTAACTTGAAAACATACATTACTATTGTTTAGTAGAATGTACGAAATACTACTACTATTACTGAAGTTATTAAAACCTTATTTTATTACGGAATAATCACATGATATTTCTTTCATGTTTCCATTTTTATAGTAACTCTGTTTGCCAAAAAATAAAGTTTGTTTAATTCATATTTTTTCATTTAAGAACCAGAAATATTGTAATATAAAACAGAATTTCTTAGAGGAAAAAATGTCACTGGGCTATTGTAATAATAAATTTTAATAAATTAAGTTTTTTTTATGCATTTAAATAATTAGACATGTTTAACCAGAATTTGGTAACAATAAAACAAAAGGTGAGAAAAAATAAAGAATTTCATAGGGCCCTAAACTTGTAATTTTTGTTGAACTTTCAATAAATTGGTGTTAAATTGTAGAACTTCCATAATTTTAATTAATTAGACTTGCTTTTGATTAATGAAATGAATTTTAACAATTAAAAAAAAAAAGAGTGCAGAAAAATTAAAATGGAAAACAAAACAAAAACAAAAAAAAAAACACACACAATTTGGGAAAAAATAAAACTGATTTCACAGGGTCCTAAACTTAATTTTTACTTTTAAATTGATGTTAAATTGTATATGTTTCATAATTTTAATTAATTAGACATGCTTTTTGATTAATAAAATGTAATTTAACAATTAAAAAAAAAAAAAAAAAAAAAAAAAAAGTCCAGAAAAATTAAAATGTAAAAAAAAAAAAAAAAAAAAAAAAAAACAATCCAGAAAAAGTAAAACAGAAGAAAAAAACAGAATTTGGGGGAGAATAATAATAATAATAATAATAATAATAACAATAACAATAATAATAATAATAATAATAATAATAATAATAATAATAATCATAATCATAATCATAATCATAATAATAATAATAATAACTATTATTATTATTATTATTATTATTTAGGGAAAAAATAAAAATGGATTTCATAGGGCCCTAAACATGTAATTTCTGTTGAACTTTTAATAAACTGATGTTAAATTGTATAACTTTCATAATTTTAATTAATTTGACTTTTTGATGAATAAAATGTAACTTAACAATTAAAAAAAAAAAAAAAAATCCAGAAAAATTTAAATGGAAAAATGGAATCCAGAAGAAATGAATTTGGAAGAAAAAAAAATAAATTTGAAAAAAATAAAAATAAAACAGATTTCATAGGGCCCTAATTTAATGAGTGATCATCAGTTTTGGGTCTGTTCCTCACACAAAGCAATCATTTGGCCTGGGATATTTTTAATTTTTGAATAAATTCTTGTGACTGCATGTCTGTTTTATATTGATAAGGTTTAGAGATGCGGTTATTGGATATTCAAAAAGCGTAATGCAAATAGATCATTGTGGCTGTTCAAATTGTATGAAAAACATATGCAAAACATATATGCCGTAATGGCAAAATTACACACCACAATAAAATGTCATGACCATAAAATTCCCCTAGGGATCTTTAGTGTCTCAACAATGACGTGCAAGGCACTGACCATACTTTCATTTTTTTTGATGCCTTTGGAGCTTGAACGCAATATTGGGAGTCAATAATGGGAACTGAAAAATGATATTTCTTATAGTCTCCCATTTATCTCTATAGAAGCTGACCCTCGTATGGTTTACTTCCGCGTTCCAAACATGGAAATGTCAAAAGGGCTCATTGTAGTAGCTAGGTTTTTCCGGCTAGCTGGTTACTGGCCCGAGTCCAAAGAACCCTCCCGATTCTCTATGTATTCTAGATCCCAGAAATGACTCAGGATCTAAAACGGTCCCTACTTTAGTTTAGGTCCATGGAAAATTTAGCACATTTTATCATCTGCCAGGTCTCTTCTAACAGTAATAGCACAGCATAAACACTGTAAGTTACAATCCAAAGTTTACTACTTAGAGCAATAAAATCCGCACTGTGTGAAAATCAGTCTTACAACAATATGCCTCCATTGATAGAGAGAATATGACGTGCGTCTCCACCACGCAGTGCCGAAAGCCCTTTTGTTGAATGAATACTTGGCGAGACCAAAAAGTACTGACCCAAAACCAATCCCCATTCACAGCGAAGCAGCTTGAAACTCTTTAGACATGTAATTCTGAATGAGCTCCAGACAAAATACTTACATCTATTCAAGAAGTTGTCGATGCTTTTGTTTTTCCTCAGGGCTGGAAAATCAAGGTCATAAACCAGAGCATCCAGACTGTCCTGGAAAAATAGGAAAAAACACAAATATTACTTTAATGAAACATGAAATCTGCATCTTCTGATCAGTGGTTGTGCTATTAGACATTACTTTTACATACTAGAAAACAAATATTCTTGCATGATCAGCAAGAAATTTACAACTTCATTGCACGGACCAATTGTTTAAAAACAAAAACAAATACGCAAGATCATTTCAAGTTGCAGCTTTATGCTGAAACGCTTTATTTTTCACATCCATACCCCATACTAGGGATGTCACAATACTCAATATAATATCGAACCGCTCGGTACGCCATCCACGGTTCAATACGCGCCTGTGAAGTGCGGTTTTTCGGTTTTTGCATTTAAATAACTTCCTTTTTTTTTTATTTCTCTCGGAATTTGCTGTATGTGTGCCCGTGATTTCACGTGCTAAAATGAGGAAACACTTCCCCGTTTATATTTGAAAAAGCAGCACACGCAAAGAATCTTTCATTCTAATGACATGCAATGATAAGCCTTTCTAAACCTGTTGCCCAACAAAAGTTATAAAAACAAAAGTTAAAAAAAAAAACATTATAACTTGTTTTTAATTCACAACATCAGTCGAGTGTTTGAAATAACTTCCTTATGTGATCTGATGTGGATTCTTATCACAGAATGAGGCAGACAATAAATTCTATACTCATATTCAATGTATGTCGATTAGCAATGGCTTATGAAAATACCGAGATGGCTTGAAGAACACAGATAAACCATATATTATTGCAGACGAGTGTTTATTGTCCTTACATTTCATCATTCAAAACGTTTAACGTTATATCTTGTTTTTAATCAGTTACAGCAATAGTGATGCTTTTATCCATATTAGAGAAGCTGGAACGGAACGTAATCAGTGCTATTTCTTTGACGCATATGTGTTTTTTTTTTTTTTCCACGAGGGCGCCCTCTGGCATCCAGTATGAATGAAAGCCATTCTATTTTGCATAAAACTCGAAAAAATAATACCGCTCAAAAGAAAAATGAAGCAGACATATACTAAACCACGTTTTTTCTAGTGTACAGAGGTTTACGGGAGTATTTTGTTAATTTGTTCAAAAAAAAAAAAAAAACAACACACACACTGAAGTGGCAAGTGAACCGAACCGAAAACCGTGGTTAAAAACCAAGGTACGTATTGAACCGTGGACTAACTGTATTGTTGCATCCCTACCACATACTGACACAGCCAAAACAGATCTGTGATCAATTGCAAATGCAAATGTATTAAAAAGAAAGAACTGAAATATGCACGTGAACAGAAAGCCGGCCGTTAGACAGTGTGGGAGAAGCAAACTGACTTCTCTTTCCTGCTTATCATTGTTTTAACAATGCACAAGCTTTGTAAAAAACAAACCAATCACTACTGACTTCACTAACATTGTAAGTGAACCTGAAGGAATAAATTAAAATAACGTGACCTTTAACAGAGGGACCTGAAGCCTGAGTGAGATTGGTCTGAATTGAGGCTGAGGGTGTGACTGACCACACAGCACACTTGATTTAGACATCCAGGATTACAGTAGATTAAGATTAAGCCTGTTGATGCCACTGTTAACCTTGTTAGATCGGTGTGGAGTTTCTTAACCCTGGGGGTGTTTATCATGACCAGTCAAAAGTCTGGAATAGTTATGATTCTGTTTTTTATAGCTTTTGAAAGAAGCTTTCTATGCTCAGCAATGCTGCATTTATTTAATCACTGTTAAATATTATTACAAAAAAAAAAAAAAAAAAAAAAAAAAAAACTTTTCTGTGATCAAAGCTGCATTTTCAGCATCATTACTCCAGTCTTCAGTATCACATGATCCTTCTGAAATCATTCTAATAAAATTGTTGAGCACTATAACGAAGCAAAACTTCCTTGTATTTTCAAGATTTTATTTATAAAATAAATTTAAAAAAAAGCTGACAGCACAAACATCAATGTAGAGCTTTTCTGATTAAAAAAAAATAATAATTCCAGGTTTGCTGTGCTTGTTTGTAGGGCTAATCAATTTGACCACATTTTTTTCATTATATATTTATATGACTATTCAAAAATAAATAACATAAAATAAAATAAACCTGTTTTTTTTTATACAAAATTACTAAAATAAATTAATTAAATTAATTAATTAAAATTACTGAAAAAATGAAAAAAATAATTAATTAAATAATAGTAAAAAATTCTACTTCAGATTACATTATTCATGGCTTAATTTCATCATTTTCAAAGTTAAATCGTAATTTTTTTTTACTGACAGAAAACTGCAGGAAATCATTAAAACTGGTCTTTTACGCGCTTCTCATTACAAAAATGTAACTACGACATGATTCAAGTAACTTTTTCCTTTATTAACCCTCTAGGTTAAATATCTTGGCAGAAAAGATGCATGAACTATAACTACATCTTGTACAGACTTTTATACATATCATATGTGCAGAAATAATACAAGGAACATGCTTTTAAAAAGAAAACCCTCAAAAGTCAAGATAATTCAAATTCAAAATGACTTAAGGTATAACACCAGTAGACTATTAACTATAAATCTTCTGTAAAAACAACGAACAGCAGCTTTCAGGCTGTCACCATGATGCAAACATGAAATGTCAGACATACAGTAGTAGTTCTTCAATTGCGCCGCTTTTCCATTGTGTTTTTTCTATGTAAACATCGACGCGTTTGTTGCACTCACATCTCTTGCATCTCAGCATCTCATGCATGATACTGCATTATAAAAATGCAAGTTAACAGAAGTTCACTCACAACTTCTTGCATAATATTTTCCTGCCCACGTTGCATCTTTGTCAACACAAAAGCGTATTCTGTGTGAATGGTGCTTAGCGATATGAGCGCATCACACATGAGCGGTTAATCACGTGCGCTGACATGCGGTTGGACCGCTCTTTTCTCTTTACGGTTTTCATATTGTCAACCTGTCCAATTCCTACATCTAGTAATATTTATATTTAAAAACGTGATTCCTCAATTAAAAAAAAAAAAATTAAAAAAATAAATCAAATCACGGCAAAACATTAAATTAAAATTGATCGATAATATTTGAAAAAATTCACCTAGCCTTCAATATTACCAACCAAAAACAAAGTTTTGATATATTTACAGTAGGAAATTTACAAACTATCTTCATGGAACATAATGTTTACTTAACATCCTAATGATTTTTGGCATAAAAGAAAAATCTGTAATTCTGACCCATACAATGTATTGTTGGCTATTGCTGCAAATATACACGTGCGACTTACAACTGGTTTTGTGATCCAGGGTCACAAATTCATTTAATTAAATACATCTGATAATTGCACTAAGCCATTTCGTGATTTCAGTTTTGATTCTATTAATTGTGCAGTTCCTAGAACAATGCTTTTTGTGCATTCTAAGCTATAGATTTCATGTTGTTCCTCCTCGACACAGTGATAGTTTATAAATCTCCTCTTATTACTAGCTCTCATTAAAACGGTGACAGGAACAATTCAATGCCTCATTAAAACATGAATGAAAACAGGATGTGTAAATGCCATTTTTCTGAGCATGTACTTCACTGACGTAATGAGACTCGCAAAATGCAAGGGATCCACCATTTGATGTTTAATAAAGGTTATTTTTCGTTGATAAAATTAATCAAGCTTTTTCAAGGACAATATTTAAAATGTAAACACATTTCAAATTTCGAAAATGTAACTGTTAAAATCCATAGTTTTCCCAACTTTCCAAACTCTGTACGAACTCAGCGATAATAACAAACCTCCCCATTCAGTAATGTATGTTTGCATAACATCCTGCCACAGAGAATTCTGGACGGCCACAGTCGCATTCCGCAGCAGGACTGTACACGTCAGAGAGCTATTTTAAGAATGTGGCCAAACAAGCTCCCAACAAAGTGGAGGAAAAAACAGCCAAGACCACAGTCAGAAAGCGAAGAGGACCTTATTTCTAATTAACACCCTTGAGCAGCGATCGAGATGTTATTTAAAGTCTGAAAAAAGCAACAGAAAACGGCAGAGCGTATCAGAAGAAAAGCATGAAGTCTGAAAACGGTTTCTAAAAACAGGCCAAAATCCAAGGCCACAATACAGCGAGTAAAAACAAACAGACCTAGTTTCCAGTCTTTTTTTAAAAGTCTCTAGTAACCTCAGCAATTACAGATTTGACTAGTGCTGTCAAAATACTGACATTGCAATACAGTATATCGGTAATACAGACTGAATTCAGTACCCAAATAAAAGTGGCTGTTTTCAAACAGTCCCCATGTGTATGTGTAATCAAGGTTGCCTAATCTCAGAAAGTGCTGATTACAGCATCATATTTATTTATATTTACTCCCGTCGCTTACAATACAGCCTTGAGCGCATGAACGCAACGGCCACTCAGAGACGTTTAAATGAGTCAGTGAGCAGAAGAAATCTGCTCAAAACGGTTTTGTTCAGCATGAGCTCACTGATTGACTCAAAATTTCATGCATCCTGCTTTATAAACAATAAAATGTAGACAGAATGTAGACAGAGACTCACTGCTGCACTGACTATAATGGGAGTTTTTGCAAAAGTGCAGCACTCCATGAGCTCAAAGCAAAAATATGTATTATTGTTTGTTTTTATAAGTAAAATAATTAAAGGGATACACCATCCAAAACTGGCAATATTATACAAAAGATGATATTTTGAAGAATGTTGGTAACCAATCAGTTCCGGTTCCCACTGACTTCCATTGTATGGACAAAAAATACTTTGGAAGTCAATGGGAACCAAAACAGTTTAGTTACCAACATTCTTCAAAATATATTCTTTCAGTTTCCACAGAAGAAAGTCAGTCATACAGATTTCCGCAATGCGGAAAACACAGATAGAATCACAAAATCCAGTCATGAAAACTGATTTTACAGTCTAAACACGGAATGTAATGGAATTTGCCAAATTTTGGATGGATAAATCAAAAGTAGGTCAGTACACTGAGATCAAAATGTGATATGGACTAGTGTCTGTGAATATTAAGCCGCAAAAAGTCTATTTAAATATGAATCCCGCACGTTCTCTGTGCGTCTCTGGGAATGAATGGTGCAGTGTTTCGTTTACTACACACACTGAAGCGCGTGTGACGCTCATGGTGTTTTCAGCCTCTGCCGCCTCAATATACAAGTCAAAGACACATAAATAAATCTCCAGGACTGCTCTGAGAGTCATCTGCATTTTACTGTTTCTTTTGAGAAAAGGTATCATCATATATATACAAACAAAAATCTTCACAGCAATCTTCACATGGTTTAATTTGCAGAAACTGTGTCTAAAATATTATACTTAATGTAATTACAGTACTACAAATAACTAAATTATTGTAACACATTATTTTAAGGTGTCCTTGTTACACATCACATGCACTTACTATTATAATAACAATAAATTATGCATAATTACATGCAAGTAACCCTAAGACACACCCTAATCCTAACTCTAACCATATAGTAAGTACAAGCAGTTAATTAATATTACTCAGTACTTAAATGTATAATTACACTGTAAAAGGGACACCTTCAAATAAAGTATAACCAAAATTATTAAAAATATTTAAAGAATATTTATTAGAAAAATGTACCAGAATTTATTTTGCAGGAAAATGTAATGCACAACACTACATTTAATACACAACAGTATTTCTGTGAAAAAAATAAAATAAAATAAAATAAAAATCAATTAATTAGAGGTGCTTTTGATTATTACAATTGAATGAAATCATTAAAATGCAATCTAGAGAATTAATGGAAATCACAGAATTTGGTAAAAATAAAACTTGAGAATAAGAAAAAAAAAAAATAATCATTTTTTTTGTAAATTTTTATATATTTTTTTAATAAATTGCTGTTACATTGTGTAAGTTTCATGATTTCAATTAATTAGACATGATTTTTGAATTTTGATGAATAATTAATTTAAAAACTTAAAATGGAAGAAAAAAAGAGAAGAGAAAAATAAAAAAGAAAAAGAAAAACAGAATCTGGGGAAAAAATAAAATGGAATTTGGGAAAAAAAAAATGAAACACATAGTTAAAACTCATAGCCAAATTCATAGGGCCTTACATGAGGGTGAGTAAATGATATAATTTTTATTCCTGGGTGGAATACAGTAGTCAACATTTGAAGTGGATCAAAATAGTTCAAAGTTGTCCTAAGATTGGTTTTGATCCACTTCAAATGTTGACTACTGTATTCCTTTAAATACTATTTTTCCTCTACAAAAAAAAAAAAAAAAAAAAAAAATTTAAAATAAACAACAGAAGGTGAAACATCTAGCTCTAATAAAAAAAATATATATATATACAGCCTAATAATTGTTCTTATGCGTTACGTCATTTACATGGTTTATAATATTTTCTCATAAACATACAGCTGATTCTCTCTAAGCATGAGAAAAAGTTTATTTTTCATCTTTTAGTTTAAACCAGGCCAGACTGACACACAGCATGAGTCTGCCCAAGAAGCATAATTAAAGTCGCCATGAAATCAAAATTGGCAATTCTTAATTTTTTAATGAAATATTGCTGTTTTTGTCTCTGTGTTCCTGAATGTTTCTTTGTGTGTGAGTATCTCTCTGTAAATGTGTGAATTAATTTAGAGAACTGACTGAACTGACTGGAACTACTAGTGCATTGGATCCTCAGCGCTCACCTTTCAGCACAATCAGAATCAACATCCTATGTGTCCTACTTCTACAAACAAAACGCATACAAATACATGCAGTCAGAGAGAAACAATTATATCAAAGACATTACACAGGTGCAGTATTAGGTGATAAAGGTGATGATGATGTAGATCTTCTTAGTTATCCCTTTTGATCTCTGAGCATTTGACACCTTTTTTACTGCCGCTGCAGTGTTGTATTATGCAGTGAAGTGTTTTTATGTGTGAGTGAGCAGCGTGCCAAAACTACAGCGCTCCAGCAGCTTCACGCACTACACACAAACAAATGCTCTGCAGCTCACCTGTAGCGCAGACACTGTGTGACGCCATTTGCACAGTGAATGTTTATTTAACCTGCACCCAATGGTTTATGTTTAGACACATGTAAGAATGCACTTCCTTCACACACAGCTTACTGACACAGAGACAGAGAGAGAGAGTGTTGTGCTGAATCACACTCAATGATTCTGCAGCTTGTTTAAATGAGCTCATGCAACACAAATCTTCAACATTTCTCAACCAACTTGAATTGAGTTTTGTTGACATAACTAACTGGGAGGTGGATCTGTAGCTCCCAGCATGTTTCCCATGAAGTGTTATTAAAGTACTGTTAATTGTTTAACAACACTTATTAAAATTTATGGCCCAAGCACTGAAAGTCTACAGTGGACACTTGAACACCTTAAACTGTATATAAATCATCATGCATAATTGCATACATTTACATTTTTACTTGCATAATTGAACTTAACAGTTACTGAACTGAAACAACACAAGCAAAATAATGTTTTTGTGTAAATTGCTCATAAAGCCGTTATGAGAGTGTTAAAATGTTAATTAGTACACAATAAAATGCAAACCTGTTTCCAACCACGTGTACATGGTTTATGAGACATCTGAACATTTTGTTTTCTTTAAGGCAATTTGATAACTGAATTTTGGTAACACTATGCAGCAATATTTCACCTTAATTTGCCCATTCAGCTAAATAATCTTTAAGATATTGAGATTAAACTTATTTGGCTATGTGCCCCGGCAGTTCATTAAATGACTGCTGGTTAGAGGTGCCAATACCGATCATCTTAAAGCCTCCTATTAATCATGTAGAATTATTTATACAGATACTCCAATCAGGATTTTTAGACACTTATTCAGGGCCTGATGTTTTTGTTTTGTTGTTTGTTTTTTTGAGAGAGGGGAATTTCTTTAATTTGAAGGGTGAGGGGAGACTTATATATTTTATATATATATCTCTATGTCTCTAAAAAGGCCAACCTTTTTAGAGACCGCCGATCATACAGCCCCAAGCGATTATCGGCCGATAATGATCGGTAGCCGATCAATCAGAGCACCCCTACTGCTGGTTTTGAAAATTCATAGATGAACAGAATTGAACAGCCGAATAGTCCTTTTTTCTTTTGATTATGGATTTCTATTAGTCTATTATAAGCATCAATAATATGCAAGCTTAACGCCTTCATTGAATCATTTTTTAGGCAGATGGCCAATTAGACTCTTTTGCATTTATGCAATTTACTGTAACCAAACTTCAGAAGGGAACTTCTTGTACACACAATTCATGTAGCTGTAATTAAAGGACAGGGAGTATGTTAATTGTAAATGAGCGTGCACACGCACCCTTGTTATGAATGACTGTAATTCATTCAAATTAGGGATTTAATGATATCAATAGTGTTGTCAAAAGACCCGGTACTTCGGTACCAAGTCGGTACTAAAAAAAATTAAATGTTACGGTACCAGGTTTTCTTAAGTACCGGTGGTACCGAGCACCCGGTCAACCCGGTTCTTGCAGCGCTATCCGAAAAGTGCGCACTGCGCAGTTGCGTCTTCTTCATAAAAGCACAAGACACGGCGACCGGTGGTGCTGCTGATGCGGCTGCTCGGAATCCGCTTGTTGTAAAGAAAGGAGGAAGGAGCCACGTGTGGAAATATTTTGTATTTGCGCCTGATGACAAGGGCAACATCACAGATCATCAGAAACCCATTTGCAAACGGTGTCATCGAAGTTCTCTCTCAAAAGGAGGAAATACATCGAACTTAATAAAACACCTCAAAGACCGACACTCAGATTTAATTAAAGTTCAAGCAGGTAAGTTTTAATTTAATTTTATATTTCGAGCTTTCGTTATAAAAAATTATACCTTAAATAAACATCGCCATTTGCTTAGTTAATCGTTATCATAAGCGCGGCTAATGCTAACGCGAGTATTAGAATAAACTTCTTTATTAAGTGTTTAATGCTTCTATAGCGTTTATTAAAAAACAAACAAACAAAAAAACAAACAAAAAAAAAAAAACAGGACATGATAGTGTACTATTTTTACACACCTGAGGCTTTTAAATGACCTGTGTAGCTAAAATATGTGTTAGAGAACAAATGTTAAAATCGGTCAATCAGAAAAGCAGTTCTAGGCTATAAAATACAGTTTGCGCAGTTTGATTAAATAAAAAGTACAGTCAAATGCAGTCCAGTATAGTTTGGTAAAAGATACCATTCATTAACATGACTTAATATATTATCTAACCTCAAGTTACAGTGAGTGAACATTAATTAATGTGTGTGAATGTTATTTTATACAAACATTTGATCGTTCATGTTTGTTCATTGTGCGTTAAATAATGTCAGCAGATACAACTTATTAATACATTTTGAAATTAAGAAGAAATTGCTATGTAACACTTGTTTATTAAGTCATGTTAAATGGAATCTTTTTGTAAAGTGTTTTTAATACTACAGTTTCCGTCTGTGTAACATTGATATCATACACTGAATATAAGTAATCTTATGTAAATTTATTTTAAAAAGCTGAGGTTTGTTATTTACTGAAAAGTTATATATAAAGTACTGTTTAGCTGGTGTCAATCTAATGTTGCATTTAGTCAGACTCAGCCCATTGTTTTACTTAAGTATATTATATTTTCCTTTTACAGCTGCAGGCTGAAGAAGACCACAAACCACAAATTCACATGTATGGATCAAGTGCTAGTTTATACAGTGAAAAATGGGGATTCCAGCAAATGCTTCATCACCTCAGCCCAAAATACCAGCTTCCAAGTCAAAACTTTGTTTTATTTTTGTTTGTTATAAATAAAAATAGTGTGTTGTTCAGTTCATGTTTTTGTGTTTTGATTTGGTACCGAAATTGGTACCGAGAACCGTGGATTTTCACTGGTATTGGTACCGAATACTGAAATTTTGGTACCGTGACAACACTAGATATCAATGTTGTTTCTATATCACCGTGGTCAAGTGACGTCATGAAACGATAGGTCTTCCGAGCAATAAATATATTTAAACTTCTTATTCTAACTTAAAAGGTGTTTAAAGTTGCATTTTGGCCCATTATGCTTTGGCACAGTATCAGTCAAGTGAACTAAAATCGAAAGTGCAATATGACTTAATCCCTTCATCAAGTCTGTTTTCGCTGTGTGTTTGAGCACTTCGTTCAGGCAATCAGCTTGTGATCCGGTGTTTTCTGCATTTCAGAACGGCTCCGTTCACAGTGAATGCAGTGAACTCGTTTATTGCATGTGCTGTGAGTTTATCGCGCGTTTAAGAACGCAACAATCACCAGTTATGCTTTATTTTCACAGCAGATGATTACAGCATTTCACTAGAGTTGCAGTAAGGTGCATTTTTGTCAGACTGTTTTCACTGAAGTTGAGGTTTTCTGTCAAAATAAAAGCTTTACTGTCATTTCCATCAAAATAAAAGCTGATGAGCTGATGACAGCTACACTGTAAAAAACTATTTGTTGAGTCAACTTAAAATAATTTGTTACCTGGCTGCCTTAAAATTTTAAGTTCAGTCAATTCAAAAAATGTTTAATCAACTTGAAATGTTAAGTTATACTAAGTGATAACTTGAGTTGATTCAACTTAAAAATTAAGGCAGCTGGGTTACTTACCTTGCTTTTAAGTTTAACAAACACAAATATCTAAGTTGTCACCTAGTACACCTTAACATTTCAAGTTGACAAAACTTATTTGAGTTGACCGAACTTAAAATTTTAAGGCAGCAGGGTAACAAATTATGTTAAACTGACTCAACAAATTGTGTTTTTTGTTTTTTACAGTGTAGTGGTTTAAATGGGTAACATTACTGCAGTACAAAATATCTCTTTCAAGTGTAGAAATTAGGAAAGTAATTTAGTAATTTATAAAACAAAAATAATATACCTATGAAATATTTCATTTAATTTATTTTACAGTGCAACTGTTTTACAATATATGGCTATTACTAATATTTTTTATTATTACATTCTTTTATTTGTTTGGCTTTTTGAAACAACAGTGTGAATGTAATTTAGACTGAGACAGTATACCACAACTAAAAAGAGCATTGAGTCCCCATAAAATTTAAGTACAAGTCAATTATCTGACTTTTTTCCCCCCAAGTTTTCTTAGTTAAGAGCATGTGCTGGAGCTCTTAATTTTGAACGCTCAGAGTGCATTACATTGAACAATTTAACTTTAAAATGTACAAAAATAATATTTTTTAGCAAATTTATCAAATATCGCATTGTAAACTTCATATAGAGATATTATCATATTGTAAAATTTCTATATATAGTTGCATCCCTAATAAACATACACACACACCTAATTATCAAATCTGAAGTTTATGATGCATTTGTGAATGTTTAGGAGTAAAGAAGGTCCATTTACATGCAAATTACTTATAATTTACTTACACATAGAGATGGGTACGGAACCCTGGTATTAAATTGGCCCCGGTGCTAAATTATTCTTTGTTTTGTTGTATTTATCAGTTTGTTTTACTTTGTTTCTTTGTTCATGCTCTTACTGCTTCTTATGTATTTGAAACACAAAATCTGCCTGCACACTGGTGCATTTACAAACTGATGCTTTATATTAATTTCATTAAATTATATTTTACATACATATACGTGTATGAAAAAAAAAATCTGTATATATATATATATATATATATATATATATATATATATATATATATATATATATATATATATATATATATATATATATACACACACATACACACACATATACATATAACCACACACCCCTTAACCTTAATGATACCTATCCCTACTTATACATTTACCCAGTCATGTCTTTTTAAAGCTGCTTTACAACAGAATTTACATTTTGTCTCATATTTAATGTTTGCATTGATTGCACTAATTTTCCTGTTTATCAACGAGAATGCGTATTGTATAAAAGTGACCTGGCTTGCACATACATGTAGAAAACCCAGAAAACACATAGTTCTCATTGAGCTGAACACATTTCAAGCTCACAGATATACGCACCTGTCAACAGGAAGTCAGCAATTTCAGAAAAAGTGCATGTGGTGAACTTCCTAGGGAGGAGCACTCAACAAAACTTGGTGAACATGATGCCAACATGATACCTGGTGAACATGTTTGCAAATAGTTGTATCATATCTCCTCATATATTTGCCATGGCGAGGCAATAATGCAGAGTGTGGTGACTATAAGGAACATATTATTAGGGTGCAGTTCTATAATCATCTCAATGCAATATTTTCCTAAAAAGTAGGAAAATTACAAAAGGTCAAGTAACCTCTATTAGACCACTTGGTAATCATGACGACAAGGTAATCATATATTTTCTTAAGTCTTTGGGGGAAAATCTGTGGAAGCACTTTCCACTCATCCAAACATTAACATACACAGGCTCGACCGCATGATGTCTCTGCAGTGAAGTGCCGCTATCCTGAGGGCAGTGCCTCTTATTTCCTACTGCCACCTCACACCCAAGAGAAACCCAATTCACCTCTCAAAGCGCCTGTCTGTGAAAAACAGAAGTGGGATCTCCATCAATAGACTCTCTGTTCCATCACTAATAAAAATATGAAGCATTATACATTAGCTTTTGGTAAGGAACTGACTTAATGCATAACCGCAAAAGACCACAACATCTAGTCACTAAACAACAATTTATACTTCTGTGTAGTTACAGAAAATATAGCTACGATTTGTATTTACGCAGACCACAAGAACTGAGATTGGTCCACTTTCACCCTCCCCAGGATGAGGGGAAAAAAAAAAAAAATTCTGGTAGCTTTGCATACAATGGGAATAAATGCAATAGAGCGTGACTGCTTGAAACTTCTGATGAAAGCTGTGAGGCTGATTATACTGAAACTGCACTATTCAATAGCAATTAAAGGTTCAGAAAAGGCACCTAAACAAAATAATACGAATTACTAGAGGTTCTGACAAAATGGTAATTGCGACTTTTTATTTCACAATTCTCGCAACGATATAAATTCGCAATTTCGAGAAATAAAGTCAGAATTATATTAAATAAATTCGCAATTGTGAGTTAAGTCAGAACTGCAAAATATAAATTCGCAATTTAACTTTTTCTCGGAATATAAATTCACAATTGTGAGTTAAGTCAGAAATGCGTGACAAACTTGCTATTCTGAAAAATAAAGTCGCAATTCTGATTTACTTAAGTTAAACATACAAAGTTTATATCTCACAATTGTGACTTTTTCTCAGCATTCTGAGTTTATATATCGCAACTGTTGCTATAACACACAATTGTGAGTTATTACTTCAGAATTGTGTGTGTATAAACTCACAATTCTGAGAACATAGTCATTTTTCCCCTAAAATTGGACTCCATAACTCGCAATTACACGTTTATCTCATAGTTCTGAGGAAAAAAGTCAAAATTGCGAGATATAAGCTCGCTATTGCAAGAGAAAAAAAAAAGTCAAAATACAAACTCAAGATGCAAACTCATATTTGCAAGAAAAAGTCAGAATTGTAAGTTCTAATTAGGGCTGGGCAATATGGACAAGAAAATTATGATAATTTTTTTAATATCAGATATCAACAATTATTACGATAAATAACACATTTTTATTTATTTGAAAGTTTAAAGGCAGATTCTCCCATGAGAAAGCTGTAAAAATTAATTGTGGTTTTAAACTATTCTTTATGGTCAGAACATGACAAACACTTCACCTTTTTAAATTCTTTACACTTTCCCAGTCATTTTTCTTTAACAAAATGAATTAAAAATAATAAGAAAAAAATAATTTCTTTGTTTCTACATGTTCTAATGAGTAATATTGTTTAAAATCAAGAAACAGGTTTGCATTGCCTCATAATATTAATAATAATATAACTCTTTTTTTGTGTCTTAGAAATACACATTTGATTGTAGTTTGAGTTAGGATGCAGATGTACACTTGTGTTCACTATCAAAATCAGTAATATCGGTAAACATTTATATAGTGAAATTTAACTATTCTGACTGTTGAGTTGTTTTTTTTTAATTAACCATTGGTTTTCCATAGTTGCATACATTTAGATCATGATTAGTACAGTTAAAACCACAAATAAAGCACCCTAACACAATGGTAAAAATGTAATATGGTATATGGTTTCTATGTATTTGTACAAAAAACAGTAGTCTAAATACATTTTGTATAAATGCATAAACGCTCTAGCTTAAATCACAAAAAAGTACTGTAATTATATTCCATTACTCCTCCTTCAATACATTTAATATGTGCCTTTTCTTACAAAAAAACATCAATTCGTTACAGGAGTCCTTTATTAAACACCTGGAGCCGTGTGAGGCACTTTTTTATTATGAGTGGATGCATATTATTGGACTTGTTTTGGACTGATGAGGAGAAACACCCGTCTATGCCGTTCTAAAGCTTGGGAGTGCCAGGATAAATTTTAATATAACTCCAATTACATTTGTCTGAAAGAAGTAAGTCATACACACTTTATGGAGGGTGGGTAAATAATACGCTACAGTAGTGTTGGGTCCTATTGTCAGCCTGCGAGATCGCCAATACATGATATTATCGTACTAATGTATTTAATTATTTACATACTTTGTCTCATTGCCCGAAACCAGTTCCAGCATAAGGCTAAAAGCAGCCTAACATTATCAAAGAACATCATCACTGATCAGCCTAGCCTATTCTAGTGCAAGTTTATGCATTTTAAAAAACACTCACGTTATAAGTGAAGCTATCTACACTGTATGATGAATAAATCTCTTACCACACACTACACACGTCTGCAGCATGTTATAGCTCCGAGGCGGCAACCGGAGTAGATCGCGGCTTCGGGATGTGTTTGCGACCCCCTGTACTGCACACGTCTGCGACGCGTTACTGCTCTGAAGCGCCCACTCTAGTCAATGCTTGTGTTTATACCCGCCGCGCTGCGGCTCGTTGAAGCGGTTCTCCGCGCTGCATCACTAAAGTTAAGCTAATCCACCACCTTGTCCCTACCCTCCCTCTAACAATTTGAATTTCCGTGGGCGGGATTTAATTTAATGATATTCTAATGGACCACGTTGTGACATCACTGCATGCGGAAAACAAACGCTGTAGTCCAAAGGAGCCGTTCATTGTAGTTCCTGAAAAGGGATTTTTTTTTTTTAAAACAAAATATCTCCTTTTGGAGTGGACTTTGAGATTTGTAACTTTACAGATGTTTTTTATGCCCAAAGATACACACCACACACTGTCTGTGAGTGTGTATGTGTCGTGTTCTGGCGACTTAGTGCTCGAATGAACGCAATGGATTAAAATATTGGTACATTTATTTTAAGCAAGTGCAAGCAGCTCTTAAAAACGTTAACGCAAATACAGTCGTTTTTTTATGTAGTGATTTGTATTTATTGTCATTGTGCGCTATTTAGCGTGTCCTAAAACAAGGCGGCGACAACCCACAATGCAACGCACAGTGACGTAGATTCCCAAGCTCTATAGCACCCCTTTAACAGTCACTTGTTGCCACCTACTGGCATAATGACGTAATCAATGCAATCTTTATTTGATGCATCAAGTAACTTTCAAAAGGTGATTCTGACTGCTACTGTAGACATCAGTGTTTATATCGGAACTATACTTCTGTGATAATGTGAATGTAACAGAAATAACGATACTGTGTGGATGAAAAGGACAGTAGGGTTGTTTCATATTTATACATGACAGCTGCTTTGAAGAGATTTGGGCATTGTGGTGTGTGAATGCTGTAATTTTAGCGAAGGTGATTCTTTGTTCACAAATGTTTTTTTTTTGTTGCATGCATTTGTGAGAACTATGAACTTGTTCATGAAATAAAACTGACAGGATCAGAAGGGCGTTGCTGAGTCTTTCCTCCCTCCGCTCCACAGCTTACCACGTCCGTCCTCACGGTTTTCATAACAACTGATCAGTTCTGAAATAAGGGCTTTCACAGCCTTTAAGGTGGAAGATATGCCAAACACTGGTGTGACGGTCTGCCAGAGGAGATCCTGCATGTCCAAGCAGATGAGGAACACAGGAACATTGAAGGAAGGAACTGAGACCAGTTATTAACGAGAGCAAAGCCCTGCCATCCACCAACAATAGTGTATACCACTTAACAGCACCACAAAAGCACAGTATTAGCACAGTATTACACTGACAAATATTATAGTAATGCATAGCAGCTAGGGATGCTAAAATCCAAATGTTTCTGTATTCAAGATGTATTTGAATGCCAAACTATTTTTTATTATGTAAACCACATTAAACAAATTGTTTGGCATAATATCATGGCAGTACGTCGATAACGATTAAGCAGTGTGACTTTTTCCATGTTTGGCTAACTACATTTTATTATGATAATGGAAAGGCTGCATTGTCAAGTTAGCAATGCTTAGCTGTGTGTGCACTTGCGGCACCATCACTTGTTTTTTCCTTCTGACAGTGGAAACAACTCCTAGTCATACAGACAATCAAAACTGTGAACGGTTTGTTTTTATTTGTGTACATTCACAAAAAAAACTAATTTTTGTGCTTTTGTAAAATAAAGAAAAATAGGATGCCGCTTTCAGCCGTCTTCCTTTTGCGCAACACAAGAATGAACCAAAACTCTGCATACTAACTACTTGTTGCACAGTTGTTTGCTTCTTGTGCATGTAAAATTAATCCATGTAAAACTAATTTTGGTATTTTTAACAGGTCACAGACACTTATGCTTTCTAAAATAAATTAAATTTTAAATTCTAATTTAAAATAATCTTGCTGGTTAATAATTCATTAACAAGCGTTGGTTGTTGGTTAGGAAAAATAACTGAAATGAACATCCCTAATAGCATCCAAAAATCTGACATAGCACGGTATATGTTCAAATTCACCCACTGTGGAGTCCTGTTTGGGACTCTGACATCGGCGTGTTTTGAGAGAAGTACTGTAATTGCATTATTACGGGACGTTCACACAGGATGCTAAACGAAATGGAAACGAAATTGGCAGTTTCATAGTGACAAGCACTACTTACAAGAAAACCTAATTTTAAAGTGGATGATAAAAGATTCTGAAACAATCTTTTCAAAAGAATAGAAAGAAACTTTTTCGCTTCATCTACCTGCCATAAAAATCACAGCTAAACCGCTTTAACAGTCTCAGATACATTGCATGCATTAGCTGTGCTTCGCTGCACACGTGCTGGTGACAGCATCACAGCTGAGCCTTACACAGTTCTCAACATGCACTCTTATGCAATCTTGCATCCTTTTGTACACATTTAACACCAGCACCATCCACAGAAGTTTAGTTCCAATACTCAAGAACACAAGCAGAAGACATGTGAATTTACCAGGATGCATTAAATACAGGCTTGACAGAACCTTAGTTCGTTCTTTCATGGTAGTCTGGCAAGACTGGCCTTCATGAGTCCAAGACTGTTCCTTGCTTTTCTGGAATTAAGAAACTGCCTTACTCAGGTCTCAATCACCTACTACTTGAGCAAGAACCAACAAAACCACAGAAGGGAGTTTCTCTTGTAATTACGTGACATAAAGCATGAGAAAGCCCGGAAGTCTTTATTCAGTTAACACAACCTCGGGGCGAGGAAACAAATCTGATAGTCAGAGGTGTAAAGGAAGAGCCACGCTTTGTCATTTCAATCAATTTCAATATACAAACTGCTTTAGATTAGTATTACAACCTATCAACCGGATATTACTGTACAAAGTGGAGTTCTTATATGAATCTTTAAATAAAACTGAATGAAACAACCATATAAGGATTGAACAGAAGTCTTTTCCAGTGACACGTGACTTTTGGGACAACTAAACCACTAATTCAGATCTGTTGTGTGGGATAGGCCCGGTCTAAGGAGTGAGTATAAGAGGAAAGTTTCTCTGAAACAGAAGCTGGTTGCATAAACATAGCCACGGTGTTACGACTGCGTCTTAAATTTGGTCATCATTACTCATCCTCAAGTTGTTCCAAACAGGCAGGAGTTTGTTTTCTTCTGTTGAACACAAAAGAAGATATTCTGAAGAATGTTGGTAACCAGTTGACGGTAGCCACTGACTTCCATAGTGATTGTTTTTAGGCCGTGGTTTCCAAAATTCTTTAAAATATCTTTTTGTTTGTATAACAGCAGAAATAAATGCTCATATATTAACTGGTACAATCAGTTCAACCGTTTAAAAAGCAATTTTAGTATTTTGTACTTCTTTGTATTTTTGTAATATTTAAAAATGTTTGCTTCATGGTTAAAATGCTACACATATAAAATTGAGAAAATTTTTGAGAAGAAAAAAAGATAAGTTCTGTATAAGTTGCTTTTTATTATTACATAAAGAAATAGGCCTAATGTAAATTACCGGTAAATAAAGAATAAACTAAAATATAAACATAGCCTTGTTTTAAATTAAACTCGGGTCAAATTAAAGTTCCATTACTCCTCTTTTTACTTTTTTTCAAATTGTAAACTATTTAAACAGTGAGGTAGTATAACACACAAAAATAGGCAGTTTTGTATTGCCCTTGACTAATGCAGATGCTCATCATTTATGCTTAAATAAAAGTTACTGTATTAAATCACCTATAGATTATTTTAAAATGTTTGAAGACAATACATGACCTTATAATATCACAAGTGAACACAAGTCCTCCACAAAAGAAGAACATCAACAAAAAAAGGGTGTGTTTATTCACACACTCCCTGTTCTGGTCCACGTCTGTTGTGTCATAGTACCTTTTTTTTTTTACCTAGTACTTTTTTTTTTTTTTTTTTTTTTTTTTTTTACATACACTACCAGTCTGCTCACCAAGCCTGCATTTTTTTGATCCAAAATAAGGCAAAAGCAGTAATATTTTGAAATATTTTGTCTATTTAAAATAACTGCTTTCTATTTAAATAGTCTTCAATGTCACATGATCCTTCAAAAATCATTCTAATATGCCGGTTTGCTGTTCAAGAAACATTATATTATTATTATTATTATTATTATTATTATTATTATTATTATATTAAAACAGCTGAGTACAGTTTTCAGGAGTCTTTGATGAATAGAAAGATCCAAAGATCAGCATTTACCTGAAATAAAAGCTTTTGTAACATTATACACTATACATTCAAAAGCTTGGAGTCATTATAATTTTTTTTTGGTTGGGGGACAAATGATAAAAACTAATACTTTTATTTAGCAAGGATGCTTTAAATGGATTAAAAGTGATGATAAAGACATTTACAATGTCACCAAAGTTTTTAATTTCAGATAAATGCTGTTTTTCTGAACTTTTTATTCAAAGAAACCTGAAAAAAAAAAAAAAAAAAAAAAAATCTACTCAGCTGTTTTCAACACAATAATAATAATAATAATAATAATAATAATAATAATAATACATGTTTTTTAGCAGCAAATCAGAATATTAGAATGATTTCTGAAGGATCAGGTGACTGAAGTAATGATGCTAAAAATTCAGCTTTTAAATCACAGAAATAAATTACATTTTAAAATATATTCAAATAGAAAATAGTTATTTTGGAAAAGTTGATAAAAAAAAAAAATGTAACAATTGTTACTATTTTTGCTGTAATGTGGATCGAATAAACGCAGGCTTGGTGAGCAGAAGAGACTTCTTTAAAAACATTAAAAAAAAAAAAAAAAAAAAAAAAAAAAAAAAAAAATTAGACTGTTAAACGGTCCATTTCTTGGATATTGTCATATAGAATAATAATAAGAATAAGAATAGGTATTGTCCTGATGTTCAATTTCATGTAGGACTGCAAGACTAGTGCTAAAAACAATGATTCAGATTTTTCATAAACTGTCAAAAGATAATCCATCCAATACATAGTCCATTTATTAACATACATTTATTTTTCTTCGATCCCTATGTCTGGGATGAAGCCCTGCTGTCCTAATTCACCAAGTTTGTTTTAAAACTGCAAATCTGTACCAAAACTACAAAAATATACATGGGCCATAAAGCACAGCACTGTAACACATACACTCGGGGCCCCGTGTGGGTTCAAGACAAGAGGTTTTTTGATTAGCGGGGGGTTTTATTAAGAGGTGGGTAGGGCAGCCGCAGGACGCTGGAGGGAGGGGTGAGCAAAGGACTCCATTCATTGATCAGCGACAGCTTCTGAAAGGCAAAAACAACACTCTCGTGTTCAGAGGCCCGAGAGCTCGTCTCCAAAGATCATTACTATTCATCCTCAAACTAAGCACGTGTTAGGAAAGAGCCCTGTTATCGCACCAGTTAGCACGCTTGGCAGATATTGTTCAACACCTGTAGCTCTAAGAATGCAAAGAACGGATCCAAACAGCTGGGAGAAAAACGGATGCCTGTTAATGTAGTCACAGTTTTCAGGACACGTGATTGGCACAGGTCAAAACAACTATAAAACTGCAAGGCATGCCTGTCAATTTTTTCCCAATTTTAAGCCAAAAATATTTAGATCACCTCTCAAAAGACCAAAACAAAGATATGTGAACAAACTAACGTTACCTCTTGATTTAAAAAAATACTATGGAAGTCAATGGCAACCTTGCAGAATTTGCAAAATGTTATTTTGCCAAAATAAGAGGGATCGTACAAAATGCACGTTGTTTTTTATTTAGTACTGACCTGAAGAAGATATTTCACATAAATTATGTTTACATACAGTCCACAAGAGAAAATAGTTGAATTTATAAAAATGACCCTATCAAAAGTTTACATACACTTGACTCTTTATACGGTGTTGTTACCTGAATGATCCACAGCTGTGTTTTTTTGTTTAGTGATAGTTGTTCATGAGTCTCTTGTTTGAACAGTTAAACTGCTGCTGTTCTTCAGAAAAATCCTTCAGGTCACACAAACTCTTTGGTTTTTAAGCTTTTATGTGTATTTGAACCCTTTCCAACAATGACTGTATGATTTTGAGATCCATCTTTTCACAATGAGGACAACTGAGGGACTCATATGCACTTATTACAGAAGTTTCAAACACTCACTGATGCTCCAAAGGGAAACATGATGCATTAAGAGCAGGGGGGTGAAAACCTTTTGAATTTGAAAATCAGGGTATGTATGTAAACTATTTATATTCTGTCTTCTAGGAAACATGAAAGTATCTTCTGTAGCTTCTGAAGGGCAGTACTAAATGAAAAAAAATATGATATTTAGGCAAAATAAGAAAAATGTACACATTCTGTTCAAAAGTTTTCACCCCCGGCTCTTAATGCATTGTTTTTCCTTCTGGAGCATCAATGAGTGTTTGAACCTTCTGTAATAGCTGCATATGAGTCCCTCAGTTGTCCTCAGGGTGAAAAGATGGATCTCAAAATCATACAGTCATTGATGGAAAGGGTTTAAATACACAAAAATGCTGAAAAACCACCTGAAGGATTTTTCTGAAGAACAGGGGGCAGTTTAACTGTTCTGGACAAACGAACGACTAAACAAAAACAAAAACAAAAACAAAAACAAAACAGCCGCGGTTCATTCAGGTAACAACACAGTATTAAGTGTATGTAAACTTTAGAACAGGGTCATTTACTTTTTCATATTTGATCTCCAGTGTCTGTCAACTATATTGGTTTGCACTATTTTTATAATTTCAATCAAGATAAATATACAAATTTGAGGTTAGCCTGATTAGGAAAACAGCATTTGGTTGGCCAGACAAAGCCTGCCATTGACATTATGAGTCAAAATGATGAAACTGTCAACTATGTTACCTGTAAACCTATACAGTTTGTCCAAAATCACCAGCAAGAAAAACACATTTTTCCTTGTAATATCAAAATGGAGTTTTGTTAAGAAAGCATTTTGTTTTTACATTTCTTTCCTGATGTGAAATGTACCCTAAATTATATCATGACTCATATAGCTCCAATTCTTTGAAACAGGTTTAAATTCACCAACATCCGAAATCACATTTTCATAAGTTGTTTCAGTGCCACAAAAACAGAATTAGGTCAGTGTGCGGTGAGAAATGTTGTTGAAAATGTAATTTCTGACACGTTCCTCCAGGAATGTAAAGTCAGAGGAAAATATAACATAAGCTGGAAATACTGATGCCGCTCAGAGCCCAGAGCAGCCCAATGGCAGAGGCGGTCGGCCAGGGGAAAGAATCAGCCCCAGCGCACCACAAGAAACTGTCATGAGCTTCCCAGGCACAAAGTGGATTTGATCGGCCGGTTGCCCTGAGGTGCACGCAGTTCTAGACTCTCTGAAACACTACAGCTTCATTAGACATGTCATATCTCGAACTATCGCTGTAATAGGAAGTATTAGAGGCGGATACGGGGACAGGTGAGGCGATACACATGGAAAAGACGGGTAAGAACAGGCCAGAGGTGAAAGCTTTAGAGGAATAAAACAAAAGTACCTCTACTCTTTCTATTTGCTCTTTGTGAGAGCAAACACAAGGCTTAGGCCTATACAAATGCTGTGTGCAACTGAAAGGCATTTAATTGCATCTATAACTTGTGTCATTTAATTCACAGCCGTTTTAAAGAGATGTTTTTATGAAAGCCATAACACTGCATTCACTGCTTTGTGGTTGGAATACTACACATAACACTATACATAATTTGTAGTTAAAAATGAAAATTCTGTCATCATTTACTCAATCTTAAGATGTTTCAAACCTGTCCGAGTTTCTTTTCTTCTGTTGAACACAAAAGAAGATATTTTGAAGAATGTTGGTAACCAAACATTTGCTGGTAGCTATTGACTTCCACTGTATTTTTTCCATCACTTTAATTAACTTAATTAATATTGTGCATATTTCACAGGATGCACAGTAATTTTGGAAGAAATGTTCAGTTTACACAGTTCTGGAGGGCCAAAATCACTGACATTTAATTAGCAATGGCATATGTTGACTGTGTGAATTAAACATCGCTTAACTTTTACTACTAATTATACCAAATATTATGAATGAACATCAGAAAGTGTGCTGAAAGAAACAGAAAAACTTACTGTCTCGCACCTTATGTAATTGCTCAATCAGTGTTGAAAGATGTCAATGAAACGGCTAAACAAACTGTCACGCAATGCCACATTTGCCTTAGGAAAGACACTCAATGTCCATTTACTCAACAGTTAGAGAGAAGCATTTTGATAAGTATATGCAACTATATTGCATATTTATTACATTTTTACTTTACCTGTTCATTATGTAATGCATGCCTGAATAACCCTGTCATGAATATGTTTTTACAGCCACCATTTAAATGTTTATATTTCAAAGACTTCAAATTGAAGTATAAACATAACTCTGTTATTAAAAAGCTGACATAAAAACTGCCTTATGTGCAATTTAAATGTTTGTACAATTCAGTTTAAAAAATGCTGGAGATGCACCAAATGAAAATTAATTAAAAAAATAAAAGGATTAACTAACTGATTATTAAAATGTATTTGCGGTGTTCGGCCAAGTACATCCTGAATTTTTATTTCGGTGCATCGCTAACACTTTTATATGGAAACCAGGAAGACCAGTGACTATTTTATGAACTCCAGTGGGGATGTGTGTGTCCATGAATCTGCAATGCTGAACATGCAGTTATGTGTGTCGGTGGCAGAACAGCTTAAAAGCCCTTAGAATCATTATAGATGATTCATGTTGACTCTCATCATGTGTGGTGTTTATTTAATGGGAGCTGTAACAATGACTATCAATGCAAAAACAGAGTAGAAAATTATTTGCCTTGTTTGCAGATAAGATAAACCTATTGTGCGAAACATACATGGATTATGTAACAACTTTATATACTACAACACCACACAACACCACAACAACATAATGAGCTCCGCTGACTGTGGCATAGGCCACATCTTGCCTGGGAGCATTTCATTTTCTTTCCAAGACTCTCCTGTAGAGGAATTCATCCTTCTTTTTTTAGTGAGCCCATCTGTCAGACTCATCTGAGGAATCAAATATTATTTGTTAATAAAATAAGAGTAGAGGACAGAACTGTACCATTTTAGTCTAAACCTGAACCTCTGTAAAGTCAACCAGGATAAATTATCAAGAGTTTGATTTGTTCATTTGATTTCTCAAAAATGGTTTCATATGACCAAACAAATTAAATTAAATTGTTTTAATAATATCCCAATCACATGGTTTGGCAGAGGTGCAATATTTGCTCAAGATTAAGTGGTATTACAGATGTAAGTTATTTCACATTGTCCCTCTCATGCACACAAAAACTCATGCAAGAGTCATGTGAAAATTGTTTGCTCATGTCTCCAAAAGATTTTCTTTCTCATTGTTTTGTCTGTAAGAATGAAGTATGGTAAATTGAAAATTGAAGCATGGATTAGAAAATATTTATCAATGTTTTAAAGGTCCACTGATGTGTAATTTCAACTGAAACAGGAAAACCGGGTGGGACATTAGACAGGGCGGGGGCTCCGCCACTCGTTTAAATAGCCAATAGCATTTAGTTTATATTACAGAGCCGTTGAGCTTGATAATGACGCATTTGACAGTTTATGACAGCGACAGTCTAACAGATTACCCCTTCACATTCAATATGAAACGGTTACTAACGCAAAATAAAACTGTTATTAATGCGTAGCTTAGAAAGTGTGTTAGTGCATGGCACCAGTGTTATCTCTTCTACTCGTTGGTGCTGTTTCTCTTCCTCATCCATATCGCTATAAAATAACATTCTCTGTAGAATTCAAACAGGGCCGGTATGTTTTGTGCTCTGCAACGACTCGCACATATAATCCACTCTGAGCTATCGTGTCTCTGCACTGCATGTGAACTGAACACCTCTTCCTATTTACTACAAATTATAGCACAAAAATAAACATCAGAAGGTATCCTGAAAGATACAGCACAACTTGCATGCAAATATATTATGTCTGAAGTGCTTCAACTTCAAAAAGACATCAATAAAACTTAAACCATGTCCAATAATGCCACATTTACCTCCTAAAAGCAATTCAATGTTCACAGCTCTATAGCTAGCTAGAAAACCTAACACTAGAGAGCACTTTTATTTGAGTGATGATCATTAATTAACCCGTTTTTGGTATTGGTGAAAATAAATAAATAAATTCATTTTGGTGTATCACTATTAGCAGGAAATGCAGAGCTAGACACGTCTAAATCAAAATACAAATTTGTGGCATGCAAACTAATCAAACTATTGTGGTAAAATGGCTTATGTTATTTATTGTTTTCTTATGGCAGAACAGCTTAATGCAGCTCTTAATTTTATTTTTTTAAAAAAAAAAACAATGTAACAGACCCATTTTGTCCATTTGTCCGCTGAGACAGTTATCACAATAATGATAACCATAAAAAAATAAAACTTTTATTTGAATTATGAATGGGTTATATATAGAAACTGAGCAAAAAGTGCTCTCTTCATAGTAAATGCTCACTGACTGAGTGAAAACCTCCTGTTGTAATCAAAAAACCTGTCTATACTGCACAATGAATCTTAATTACTTCACATTTAACACCGTGTTATAATAAATTGATCTGCACGTGTGCAGAGCTCACACTGAACAAACTCCGGCGGATTCTGACATAAAAGCCTTTGATTGGCCACAGCGTTCACATGCTCAACAAACATGTTTGTGACTGGCTGGTATCATTTTAAAACTCTAAGTAACAACTCGTAGTTCCAAAGCACAGGTACTTTTTACAACACTAGATCAGTATATTTCATGAATGAATCGTTCAGTGAGAATTGTGAACAAATTTAGCAGGTTCATTGGGAAGATTCAGCTTGTTCACAAATCGTGACTCACAGGGGGCGGCAATTTCTTCATTTCTAAATAATGAGGAACGTGGTAAGTCAACCGCACAGGTAAATGAAAACTTTCCCTTACATTGCTTTTGGTAGCTCAATTCATTATATTTCACAATGTTTCAGATATAGTGGAAAAGTTGTTAAATAATAAAAGCATTGTTAGTCTACACAAAATACCCAATAAAGTCTCAAGCACCACCAGCAAGCCATACTAAGTTAACTTTAATATGAAAATATGCATTTTCATTCATATATGGTGACAAAAACATTTTAGTTCTATTTTTTTAAGTGCCACTTGTTTACAAAATGCTTTATTGACTTATGCATCATAAATGTTTAGTTGCTATGATTTCAAATTACATGCTATATGTATGCATCTTGAAAAAACATTTAAAATAATATTGCATTTTGTTAAAAGAGTATTTAAAAAAGCATTTCCTACACTTTATGGACAGATCCCACACCCCTGGTCTTACCTAAGCCTTTGAGGCTAATATTTTATTTTGGTAACATGGAATTGTAATGTAAATGTAATGTTCTTTTCATGGTCCTGCATGTTGCTATTATATTATCATGCAATGGTGTGTTTTATCTTATTTAGTACATGTAAGTAGCATAAAGATATTTAAAATCCCCAACTTTTGTTTGACTTTTCAGAATTTTTGTCCACAGATCTGTCCGGGTTGTTGGTGTAGCTATATGACAGTAGTATGAAGGTGCAGGTGTACACAGGTGGGACACTGGAAAGTTCACACACTCTCAGAATAAAAAGGTACAAAAGCTGTCACTGGGGCGGTACCTGTTCAAAAGGCACCTTTGTACTTTATTTACCTGTAAAGGGTTCATGCTGGTATCTAAACGGTACATATTAGTACCTTCTAAAAGCCTACCGCACCAGTGATAGCTTTTATACCCTTTTTTTTGAGAGTGCAGTATACCCACTTACTAAATCACTACTACCACTCATTTCATGCTAGAAGATATAGTCTCTGACATTAAACATTAGACTATAGATATGCAAAAAACTATATAGCCTTCCTGTAGCTCTAACAATAGCATGAAGAGCAGTGTGAACTGATATTACAACTGAATGCAACGCAAGTTGCCAAAAGCATCTGCAAAATTCATAAATGAAAATTATGTAAAGAATTATTATAGACTTTAGCAGAGCTGGAACGCTGTATCGACAAATCAAAAGGACCAGAACTATCCATTTTATAGTTACATACAGAAAACTAAAAAGGCTTATGAATGGTCACAGATATATGTAATTATATATCTATATGCATACACACACAAACCCCAATGCAATGCATTACTGTGAAATCCTGTGACCTGTACTTACTACAGATGCTGTCAAAACATGTGAGACTGAAGACTACATAAAAAGACTATACAGGAAGTGTTATTGATGCCACTATTAATAACTAAAGCTCTCAGTGAGAATGTTTTTACTGCAAAGTGAGATTTAACAGTATAACTGCTCCAAAAAAAAAAAAAATCAAGGAAATCAATGCATAGAATCTGTGTGCCTGTGTATGCAAGAGAGCTCAACTTCTTGAAGAAAAAAAATAAACACAGATGTATGATGAAATTGCTGAAATAACTAATACACTCAATTTCACCTCAATGCAAACTGCAGGTGAACACACACACGGTGCAAATGCAGATCAAAAGTAAGTTTGTTGAAAAATCTGAGCGTGCAATATGGGTGGTGTGGCCTAGTGGTAAAAGACCCTGCAGGTTACCAAACGGTTGTTGGTTTATCCCTGCAATGAACTATCACCATTCTGTAGCTATGATCCTGATGAGTGTACTGCAAAGTAAAGTCTTTTTTTAAAATAGTAATTAATAATTAAATCATGGCAAATAAGTATCACCATTACAATCAAAATCCTAGAAATCAGAAAGAACTTGAATCAAGTTTAAATCCAGCAACTTGTACCCAAGTGATTACAAGCTGGCATGCATTGCATGGCCAACGTCATGAAGCATCACTGCACCACTTATGCAGAAATACAGAATATATTGCACTATTGTACTGTACTGCATGCGTGTCCCGTTTTACACGAGTTTGTGCTGACCTCCGTGGATGCAATTTACAAAACACAATGATATCTCCACAATAAAGCAGATAGACTTACCAGCAAACAGTCTGTGTTGACCTCTGATTTGGGATCCTTCAGCATGGCATCGATCTTCTCGAATCGAGCTGTCAAACTTTCTCCAGCAGACATGTTTGGAGCTGATCAGACGAATTTGATTCAGAAGTGTGGAGGAGATGCGAGTTACTGGCTAAGATTAGCAAATTAACTCGCTAACTTCCTCTGCCCTCGCAAAGCAATAAGCACCAGTTTGATCAAAGCAACGTTTTGTGCCTTACTACCTTAATATCGCTCTCGTTGAATCGTATACAACACCGAGAGAGGACGAAAAGCCACATTTTCGAGACAAAACAACAACAGGACGAGGTGTCGGATTAGTCCATGACAACTTGGCAAACACAAAAAGCAGCAGCAACAGATTATACTGCGCTAAGCTAATTTAGCTTCAGGAGATATGAAGGGAATGGGCTCGTTTAAAACATACAAACCGATCACATTCACGCAAAAACAAGCGATAAAACAAATGCTGCAGAGTTAGCATGCGGCCACACGAAATGAAGTTTCTCCAGGCCTCTGTCCATAAAAGCTTGCCAGGCCAAACGAGTCTGACAGCTGCAAAGTGAGAAGTGGCGACCAAAAAACTTCGCCTTACAAATTTCGATGAGTTAAAACAAAATCCTGGTTAAAACGATCCTTTACAAATCCTCCCGTGATAAATCTCTCTTAGTCCGCATGCCGGCTTTTACTTTTCCAACAAGTATGTAATCCACGATGCTTTGGGAATGCGGATAAATCAAGCTTTAACGATGCTGCTATTCAAAAAAAAAAAAAAAATACTGGGTGCCCGATTTTCTCCCACTGCCTGACCAACATGTCCGCCTTCCTGTTGAAACACCCCGGAGAATCAACTTCGAAATGTCTCCAACTGCGCATGTGCAGAAACTCACTCGCTCGCTCACTCGCTCGCTCGAGCTCTCAATGGCGGGTCGCGAACTAACGTGTTTCAGTATCCGCTGCAGAACCGCAGCGCCAGCAGTTTAAACACAGTAGAGCAGACTCGTTTTTTAAAAAATGCAATCGTGTTTCATGTTCATATTGCTTGGACTAATAAAAATTCAACGTTTTAATATTACGTAGTGTAATAATACATCTTTAACCAATTAACACATGCTATAAGCAGTGTGTTGACATTATTTTTAACCAATGTAGTTAACAAATATAACCCAAAATGCTTCCTATTTGATTGTATCATGTGATAATATTTCCTTCATGTTCATGTTGTACTTAAAGACACAGATAATAGGAGTTAAATGTCAAATGCACTGCATTTACCCTGGTGAAAAAACAGCATATGCTGGTAGGTATGTTTTGATGCTGGGATGCTGGTTTAAGCTGGTCCTTTGCTGGTTTAAGCTGGTCCTTAGCTGGTTTAAGATGGTCCTTTGCTGGTTTATGCTGGTCCTTGACAAGCAACATGACCAGCAAAAACCAGCAAAGGACCAGCTTAAACCAGCATCAAAACCTACCTACCAGCATATGCTGGTTTTTTCACCAGGGTAATCACATAAAATGTTAAAAATAAAGCCTAAAAATCTGAAGAAAAAAAATAAAATCCAAAACTAGCTTAAGGTGGTTGGCTGGTCTTAGCTGGTTAAAGCTCAAGGTAGCTAGTTTTAGCTGGTCTCTCAGCTTGGCCAAACTGATTTTGAGCTGGTTTTAGCTTCCAGAACAACAATTTACAGATGATGTACTCACCCCCTTATCATCCAAGATGTTCATGTCTTTCTTTCTTCAGTCGTAAAAAGAAATTGTGTTTTTTGAGGAACACATTTCAGGATTTTTCTCCATATAATGGACTGATATGGTGCCCCGATTTTGAAGTTCCAAAATGCAGTTTAAATGCGACTTCAGACAATCCCAAATGCAGTTGTAAATGATCCCAGCCGATGAAGAAGGGTCTTATCTAGCGAAACGATCAGTTAATTAAAAAAAAAAGAAGATCAAACATCCTTAACAAAAAAGGTAAAACAACGATGTAGGACGATTTTGAAGTTGAGGGAGAAAACACAAACTGTCATGAGCCAGAATATACAGAGTTCCGGGAGAGCAAGACAAGCATTTGACATTAAAAAGTATATAAATTGTATTATTTTTATGAAAATAACCGATCGTTTCGCTAGATAAGACCCTTCTTCCTCAGCTGGGATCGTTTGAATCTGCATCTAAACTGCATTTTGGAACTTGGGGCACCATATCAGTCGATTATATGGAGAAAAATCCTGAAATGTTTTCCTCAAAAAACATTATTTCTTTACGACTGAAAAAAGAAAGACATTAACATCTTGGATGACAAGGGGGTGAGTACATTATCTGTAAATTGTTGTTCTGGAAGTGAACTAATCCTTTAAGGGTGTACGATTGGCCTCCCCCGCTGGCCTGCACTCACATTGCACTTTACATTGTAGCCTGGAGCACACTTTATGCTGTCTTCAAGTGCTATAAGATTTATCGTAAATATGAGTTTCCTAATCATAAATTGGAAATGAACGGTCTCTCAAGTGGTATTTTCTATTGGGAAACTCTAAGATTATTTTGATACTCAAGTTTCCAAGTTAGGTGGGCCATAAACTTTAAACATGGAGGGTGGGTGCAATATTTGGTGCTGTCAATGCTATTCTTTATTAGTTGTTTTTTCAACAACAACTACATCACCTTATCTTGTTGATAACAATCATTTGAACATCAGGCTTTATAACATCCCCATGGCTGAAGAAGATCATCGAAGTACATCGCGTTTGAAACTCCAGTAGGTCTTCATGAGATCTGATGCCATCTGATGCAAGCATCTGTTAAGTTTTTAGGCCACATCATTAATGGGAACGGTGTTTCTGTTGATCCTTCAAAGGTTGAAGCCATAGCCAAACTGTCAAAAGCTGACCTCATGGAAGAGGATGGGTGCACTCCATCTGTACGGAGGATTAAGTCAGTTTTGGGAATGATCCTCTACTACCAGCACTTTATCCCTAATTGCTCTTCCGTAGCCAAACCACTATTCTAGTGTGGTTCTAGCGCATCCCAATTTTTCTCTTCCATTAATTTTGTCAATCGATGCTTCTCTGGAAGGACTTGGTGCTGTGCTATCGCAGATACCAGCAGGCGAGGAAAAAGCACGCCCCATTGCATTCGCAAGCAAGTCCTTAAGTAACTCTCAGAGAGGATATCCAGCACACAAGCTCGAGTTTTTAGCCTTGAAGTGGAGTGTGTGTGAAAAATGCAGTCATTGGCTAAAGGGCCACATATTCACCGTATGGACAGACAATAACCCACTCACTTATATACTAATGAAGGCTAAACTCGATGCTTGTGTAGCGCTGGGTGTCTAAGCTTGCTGCTTATTCCTTTGATCTTAAGCATATTGCAGGAAGTAAGAACACAGTGGCTGATGCTTTGAGTCGTGATCCTTTCACAAAATCAGTCAGTCACAGGCTTATCACAGAGCGATATGGCAGTCTACTCACTGAGGCTGAAGGTGTTGATAAGGATGGTGTTCAGGACACTTTTCGTTTACAAGTGAACAGTCTTCATGTATTGTCTCAGTCAAGCCCAGTATTCTGTGATCACACAACAGTCAGAAATCTTTTGAACCTCCATAATCAGTGGGAGACAGTAACTGAGCTAAGAGCCATGCAGACAGTCCAGTCATTTCAGAATATAGCAACAACTGGACCTGACACAATTTCAGCAATCCCTCTTGAGGATATCCGACAGGGCCAAGAATCAGATCCAGTAATCTCAAAAATAATACCCTATCTGAGTCAGAGGAAAAGACCATCAAGACGAGAGGTGGCTGGAATGGATGCCGGGGCTCTAGTTCTTCTTAAGCAATGGGATTGGCTGAAGGTTCAAGGTGGAGTAATCTATCGTGTCTCCAAAGATCCTTTAAGCAATCATAAGAGGTTCCAACTTGTGCTTCCTTCTAGTCTCAGGGCTAAAGCCTTAGCTGGTGTGCATGATCTTGCTGGACATCAGGGACAGTCAAGAACTCTCCAGCTAACTCGACAACGCTTTTTTTGGCTCAGAATGGAGCGTGACATAAGGAAGTATGTCAAGTGTTGTCAGAGATGTATATTGGCCAAAACACCAGAGCCATCAAGCCCCACTTGAGAACATTAGGACTTCAGCCCCCATGGAATTAGTGTGTTTGGATTTTTGGAGTGCTGCAGACAGCAAGCAGCATTCTGTAGATGTATTAGTCATGCCGGATCACTTTACAAAGTTGGCCCATGCCTTCCCATGTGTAAACCAGAAAGCAAAACAAATTTCGAAGAAGCTGTGTAATCATGTCTTCTGCATCTACAGTTTCCCAACACGCATACATATGGATCAAGGTACCAACTTTGAAAGTACACTCATTGCAGAGCTGCTCAAGCTGGCAGGAATTGAGAAGTCGCACACTACCGCGTACCATCCGATGGGGAACGGTGGAACTGAGCGGTTCAATTGGACCCTGGGCAGTATGCTTCGTTCTCTGCCTCTCAAGGAGAAACACAAGTGGCCTGAACAGATACAGACTCTGACATTTGCATATAATGCCACAGTAAACAAGACCACTGGTTATGCCCCATTCCAGTTAATGTTTGGTCGCATTCCAAAGCTACCTGTCGATGTCATTTTGGGGCAGGTGTTGCATGACCCTGTGATTGTTGACCATGGCAGTTATGCGAAAACACTTATGTCTTACCTCCATGAAGCAGCTCGCATTGCCCAGAAACACACGGAGAAAGAACAGAAAAAGCAGGCTAAGAGTTATAATCGGAAGGTCAAGGGCACATGTTTGAACATTGGAGACAGAGTGCTCCTTGCAAACAAGAGTGAAAGAGGAAAGAAAAAGCTTGCGGATAAGTGGGATCCAACTATCTATACTGTAAAGGATCGAAACCTTCAGACAAACATATACAAACTGATTGACGAGGATGGGAAATCAAAAGTTGTGCATTGAAATTTGATTCTGGACATCAGCTTTCTACCAATTGAACTACCTCCGGATGACAAGGACATCCAGTTTAATGCCGAGAATATGGAGACGGAGTCTTGTAGATCTGAGTTGTCTGGGTCATCGGAAGAAGGGAGCTCTGAAGATGGCACAAGGGCATGGGTGCTCGATGGACAAGATGAATTTGAAGGTCAAGGACCTGTGGATGATGATGATTTGAAATGTGATCATTCAATCCAAAGTCAAAGAAGTGTCTGTGAACAAGATCTCATTGAAAATGAGGCTGTTGGGGGTTATCCTGATGAGGTATCTGGCATAGAGACTGAATCTCCTGCTGATGACCCTAATTCACAAACACAAACTGTGAATGACCCTCATGCTGACAGTATTCCTGACACACAAGCACAAATTCCGACTGACATACAGGGTGTTAGGACCCATGCAGGAAGAGTGGTCAAAAAAGTTAGTCGTTTGATTGAGTCCATGGCACACAGGCCATTTCACATTCAGAGAGTGGGGCCATCTATGGCAAAGAGCTCAGGATCAATTCTATCTTTATTTTAAATATATATTTTATTTTTCCAATGTAATATAGAGAAAGGGTATGTGCAATGTATGAATTTAATCAAGTGTAACAGACCAGATTATTGTATGTTGTACAAGGCAGCATACCATTCTGAGAATGTCCAAGACTTGATCAACCTTGGATTTTTTTTAACCTATCAAGAGGGTAACTTACAATGTTGAACTGCGCATGAGATTCGCTGGAAATCTGGTTCTGTTGGATCAATTTTTGTGTCATTTTGTTCAGGATATTGTTGAAATACAGGAGGGGTGAATGTGACGGATGTTAATAAGAGTGTGTACTCATAATGTAAGTTAATGTATTTCACTAATAACCCTTCCTTTCAATTTTCATGCATAAATTTTATATTAGTATGTTCATGAAAACATTCTAATTTTGTTTTGTATCTTATTTTTGTCCTTTTTCGAAAAGAGTTTTATATTCATGTTATGCCGTGACGTCACAAGTTTTATTAAGTGCCTAATATGCAGAAATATTATTTGTAAGAGTGTTATAAATGTGCTAGAAGGTGTTCTATTAGTGGATGGATGAGATTTAACAGTTTTGTCGCCGAGTGCAGTTGTTTGAGAGTATGTATGTGCGTCAGAAGAGCATGGTGATTTTGATTGGTTGATTGACTCGTGTTTAATCTGTCCAGGTGGGAAAAAAATCACAGAACAAAATCATTCTTCATTGTTGTACTCTCTTTCTCTACTCCATCCAGGTATAGTTTTTTGTTCATTCGATTTACTATTCATGCTTGTTGATTAATGATTAATTTGTTTCTATTCTAATTCACGATTGATCTAAAACGAGATGCAGAAGATCCATGTGTTTGGATAAATGGTTGTAACAATACATTTTGCACTGTTATTTGTAGCATGGTTTCATGTATTTTATTTTTGATATGTTATTATTGTAATGCTTACTCAGAACGCACTGAGCACGCTGAGGAGAGGTGGGAAAAAAATCACAGAACAAAATCATTCTTCATGGTTATACTCTCTCTCTCTACTCCATCCAGCATCTGCATGTTCCATATTAATAAACCCTCCAGCAGCAGCAGTTCCCGTGGTCCGTCTCTTCATTTGTAACACAACGCAGACCGTAACAGTGTCAGATGAAGGCCGGTTACATAAACAGTGAAATAAGTATGTATTTGATCGAAATTCTAGAACTGTCAGCAAGCTGACTATCTAGTGCCTTGAATGTTTACGATCATCGACCAGTGGAATATTACATTTTATTCTTTCTGATAACAAATCACTTGAATGTGATGAACTCGTAATCATGATCTGGAAATAGGATGTTTTCCGATAGCATGTGAAGGCAGCATAAGTCATTATGATGTGAATGTTTTGAGGTAAACAGAAAGAGATGCACTCTCACTCAGCACAATGGAGTCTATCATTTTGTTAATTTGTGGTTTATTATTTTGAGTCGTTTGGGACGTGGTGACACACTGCCCTATCCAATCTATAGCTTATAACAGAAGTTCCATGCTCGGGCACAGTTAGCACTCACACTACATGTAGAGTGAAAGTGAACTGTGCTCTGAATAAATAGTGCTCATAAACGGCTTTTCAGACAGTATTCTCAAGTGAAACGAGTGGAGGGTTGGGTTACAAAAAAGTAAGCGAATAGTCCAAAGGAGTGAATATGAGTGAAGTCAGGGTAGGCAGACGATCATAACCAGAGAGGCAGACAGCAGATCAAAGGAGCATTCCAACAGACGGACACAAAACAGAGAGTAACACTAATGGCTGACAGACAAGAAGATCCACTCTCTGGAAATGAGACAGAGAGCAGAGTGAAAAGATACAGCAGCAAAATCAAGAACACACGTAAGAAATCAACTGCAAAGCGTGATCATCTGAAAAGTTGAACAGGAAAAGAAAATCAAAGCAGGAAAAAGAGAGGTGAGAAGATCAAACCTGAATCCTGACAAGTGGTTGTGAGGTCCAGCAACAGTGGAATTCCTTGATGAGCGAGTGGCTTATCAGTCATTCCCTTGAGATCCTGATCAGTCCACATGTTTGGCCAGTCGTAAATGGAATCCTGACGACAGACTGTCAGGATGTACATTTAAAAACATCTCTTTAATAAAAGACCAGAATGGCTCCTTCCAGGGTGATTAGGGTGAATGTCAAGATACTCCCTGAATAACTGATACTCCCTGAAACTCCTGGGGTCCAGGAGGCCTCAGGAAGAAACCCAGGAGTGGTTGAAGACACCTTGTTGAGAGTCCAGTATCCAATACACTGTACACCAGCTGGCCTCCAACGATGCAAGATAGAGGCGAATGTCTGACTGCAGGAACAAAATGAGATAACACAACACAGACACATGGAAAGTGGGATGAACTCTGAGAGACCTAGGTAGGTACAAGGATTTACTTTCCTTGCAATATGGAATGGGCCGATATATCACTGGGCCAGTTTGCAGGACTTCACTTACAAGTTTCTTTGTTGAGTTTTATTAGGATCAAGGCTACTTGAAGCAACTTGAATAAAGTGGACCTGAGTAGGTATGGTGTAGCGTTCTGGACAGTGATCTCATTGAGGCCTCTGCAATAAATACATGGGTGAAGATCATCATCTTTTTTGCAAACTCCTCAGGACACCAACCCTCCAGAACTGAGTTTAGAGACCCCTGCAATTAGGGTAAATAGGGTAACTGCAGAGGACAGGGGTTTTCACAAAAGCTCAGGACAGGTCACTTGAAAGACAGTATTGTTCCGTCATGTGGCTGGGAATCCTTGTGGGAGAAATCCTGGTACTCCCCAGCTATGTAGGTTCCTGGGAGATTTGAACCACAGGGTATATAGGTGTTGGGATCACAAACCTACAGATCCAGTCCCTGGTGGCAAGCTCATCCTGCGTGACCCATGCGAGAACAGTTTGCAAACACAGTGCCTCTGTATCCTAGCCACTTGGTGCTGCGATGGTGTAGTGCCATTCAGTCCCACATTCTTTGCTACACTGCATTTGCCTTGCTGGATGGACAGAAGCTCCTTCGAGTGGATGGTTAAACACCAATCTGATTTTCTCAACAAATGAAGAGTAACTGGAACAGAAAGGGCTGCGGGCCTCGCTGACGCCTGTAGATAGGAAACGATGGCTGCAACTTGAAAATAATGGCACCATTACAGGTGCCACTCCCAAGAGAGTGATTGAAAAGTGAAAGTGACCTATATTCTGTATTTGTGCTTTGCATTTAACCAATCCAAGTGTGCACACGCACACACATACACACAGCAGTCATTTTTCTCAAGATTTCTAAGGGTCTGACATTGTGGTATTGAGGGTGGAAGAGGGTGCTGGTCATTCACTCCCACCCACCTACAATCCCTGCCAGTACCAAGACTCAAACCCATGACCTTGGGGTTACAAGTACAACTCTCTAACCATTAAGCCACAACTGCCCCTTGAAAGTGGAGTTTATTAGAGTTTAGCCAATGGACTGGGGCTGAGTGTCCTTGACTGATGCACCATATTTCACAAATTTGATTAGATTCTGTTTCACAAGCTCTTGAGTTGCTTTAATATCAATTTATTTCAAAATATTTCATGTAGTCATTAAAAACAAACAAAAAACTAATGCTGACAGCTATTTAGCCAATCTAAATAAATGAATACATACATGCCAGTTTAATAATTCATTAACCTTTAAAATTATAGCAGTGAACCCAGTGACATAAGTACATTGGTATAATATAAAGGATAAATTAAAAACAGAGGTCAAATTCAGTTGCTATGTTTTCAGATATAATCACGTTCAATAAATGGTAATACTGTTTGCACTACAAACCGGTGTGCTCATAATTAAGATAATACATTAAAATAATAATAATTTGTAATATCAAGCAGCAAAACCAGCTGTTTTGTACAGCTGAAAATAGCTAGATTGGGGATAATACTAGAAGTCACACCCATAAATTTTACAAATGGCCGCGCCATTAACTTTTACATTAAGGAAAAGGTGGATACACACTTAAAATTTATAAGTTTATAAACATTTGAATTACACTTAGGGCTTTCATGAACCCACAAAATCGAACTATTTAAAAGACTAAATAAAAGCTTGAATGTTTCTTCCAAAATGCTTTTTTGAGTTGCTTGGACACAGAAACACATTTATGTTTTACTGAGTTAATGAGAAGGGCAAGTCTTAGCTTTCAAATATAGGTCTAGTGCATATATTTAGCAATAAGCTTCTCTCTAGAGTTTATTCTAGCTAATGAAGAAGCTAACGGCTTTGCTGAGGTAAATGTCAGGGTGTGTATTATTGATGTTTTTCAAAGTTTAGCGACCACAGTATTTAAGTTGGCTTGAGAAAGCCAACTTACTGATCTACTGTTTAAGAATATTATTATTATTCTTCTTCTGAGCCAAATTTTGGTATCTGTCTCCTCCTAGAGCTTTCAAGCTAGAACCACCAAACTCTGCCCAGACCCTCAGACTGGTCTGACTCGGTGTGCTGTATCTTTTCAGACTGATCCGGCTTTCAGTTTTCGTAAACCAGACTATCAAACCCACCAAAAATCCCATAGACTTACATTGACGGAATGTTCAAATGAGCAACACTCTTCAAACTCCAACTGACAAAATTCAAATCTAAACTCCCAGAATCCCTTGAGGCTCAATCAAGCTTCCCTTCTATGTACTATTTCTAATCAAGTTAGACTCATTTAAGCTTCCACTCTAATATTTCTAATATTTCTAATCTGTCTAGCTATCTAAATCATGCTAGTAACATGCTAATTGTGTTAGCAACATGCTAATCATGTTAGCAACATGCTAGTAACATGCTAATCATGTTGGAAACATGCAAACAACTTGCTAATCATGCTAGCAACATGCTAGTAACATGCTAATCATGTTAACAACATGCTAACAACATGCTAATCATGTTAAAAACATGCTAATCATGCTACCAACATGTTAGTAACTTGCTAATCATGCTAGCAACATGCTAGTACAATGCTAATCATGTTAGAAACATGCTAACAACATGTTAATCATGCCAGCAACATGCTAGTAACATGCTAATCATCATAGAAAAATGTTAGCAACATGCTAGTATAATGCTAATTGTGCTAGCAACATGCTAGTAACATGCAAACCATGTTAGAAACATGTTAGCAACATACTAACAACATGCTAGTAACATGCAAATTATGCTAGCAACATGCCAATCATGTTAACAACATGCTAGTAATATGCTAATCATGTTAGAAACATGCTAACAACATGTTAATCATGCTAGCAACATTCTAGTAACTTGCTAATCATGCTAGCAACATGGTAATCATGTTAGAAACATGTTAACAAAATGCTACTAACATGCTTATCATGTTAACAACATGCTAATAACATGCTAACATGCTAATCATGCTACCAACATGTTAGTAACTTGCTAATCATGCTAGAACAATGTTAGCAACATGCTAGTATAATGCTAATTGTGGTAGCAACATGCTAGTAACATGCAAACCATGTTAGAAACATGTTAGCAACATATTAACAACATGCTAGCAACATGCTAGTAACTTGCTAATTACGCTAACAACATGCTAGTAACATGCAAATTATGCTAGCAACATGCCAATCATGTTAACAACATGCTAGTAATATGCTAATAATGCTAGAAACATGTTAACAACAAGCTAGTAACATGTTAGCCATGTTAGAAACATGTTAGTAACAGGCTAATCATGCGCGAAACATGCTATCACCATGCTAATCAGGCTAGAAACATGCTAGTAACTTGCTGATCATGCTATCAACATTCTAGTAATTTACTAATTATGCTAACAACATGCTAATCATGCTAACAACATTGTAATCAGCCTAAAAAAATACAAGCAACAAGCTAATCATGCTAAATCATGTTAACAACATGTTAAATCATGTAAGCAATGTGTTAAATCATGCTAGCTGCTTTCATACTTTCACAACTGCTTCAAACTTTCAGGCTAGGCTTTCTCAAGCCAACTTAAAGTGTGTTCTCAAACTTTTACTCATCTAGTTATACAGTATTACTGTAGACGTTTATAGTGTGATTAATGTATAGCTCCACGTTGACTGGCGCTCTATTAGGCACATAGTGGTAATTGACGGTCTCCCTCCAGTGGCAAAAGCTGTGAATAAAATGGAATTTCTTGTTTTAATATTCATTAGCCAAGCCTTGACCATTGGAAAGTAACCAAGCAAATTCAACATTATGTAATTAATAGTGAAAAAGGCCTCCATCGTGCACCAAGCAGCGTCTTGGAGACCTTATTAATATTTATAACCCAAACCTTCGTCATAGTATTTTCGCCTGAAGTTTAGTTAGTCGCTCGCCGAGCTCATCGATCTAGTCATCATGCAGTTGCAGCGTCATTGTGGGCTGCTGTTTGAATGAAGTTAGAAGACACTCAAATCTTCCGCACTCCAACTTAAACCCGGCCTTTGGAGTTGAGCTGAACAAAGGACAAGTAGACAGAAAGATGCCCGTATTTACAGGTCTGTTTACAATATGATTTTACATAAATCATAGTTAGTCTTTAAACGATAAAAGATGCGCGAGAACAGGCAGCGCCGTTAGCATTAGACATTAGCTTCAGGCCTCGATTGATAGTTTTTGTTTTAAAACAGGGGAAAAGCTAAACAAAAAGCAGAAATCCCACGGCAAGCGTTCTGGCGTGCCTTTTATCTAGGAGAATTGTTTATTTTAAATCGTCTGAAATATAATGATCAGACTTAAGCAGTGGTGATGCAGCATGTTATCATGCCGGCTAGGCGGCTCACACTTTATTAAAATGTGTTTTTTTAAACTTATAGCACTTTTCAGTTAACAGACAGTGTTATTGAAGATTATATACAGACTTTACGCCTATATTTATGCAGATTTGACTATGGAAGAGCTTGTAGATTTTAAATTTGATGCATCATGGCTAGCTTGTAGTATCTAGTGTACTACATTATAGATTTTCTAGTTCATTTCAATGTATTTCCAGTGATAGATCTGTTAAAGCTGTATTTATTTCTGTCATTTTGTAGATCAAAGTAAGTCTCTCATGTGGTTAGTTTGTCTTGTATGTAGACTACTTTGGTCTGTTGTAGTAATGTGGTTTCAAACAAACATTTAAAGGTACATTGAAAAATGTCAATTTTGTCATTATCTACTTACCCTGATTTTGTTCCACAACTAAATTTCTTACATGGAACATGTTTTGTAAAATGTTAAACCTGCTTGTTTTGAAAATAATGGGCAGAAATGGGGAAAATGCATCTTAATCAACTTGTGTACAAGTTAGTTTTATATGAGGAACAGCAGAAAATGTTAGTTTTCTTGTCTTTTCTTCCTGGCTTTCATATTTTGTTGACATGTCAGTGCAATCCCACATAACAAATAATGATGCACATGCAGTTTCAGGCAGTTATACTAGGAATATTTATATCCCGCTAAGCAGAAAAGAATCTTATTGTTTAGAGACATGAAGGTAAATGGGAGATTGAATTTTCTATCTTGGATAAGCTGTCACTTTTATAGCAGGTGTTTTCAATCTGGTCCTGGAGCCTCACCTAATGAACGCTTTACACATTTCCAGGTTTTCCTGAGTCGCCAGAGACGGGCAAACGAGTGTCATGATGAGAGACTTTACTACAGGAAATATGTTTTTTGACATTCCAATTCACTCTAACCGCAAAAAAGAGGGGAATGATATAAAGAGATCGATTACCGCAGATTTATTGTCACTGCTTCAGACCTTGTATTAGAAACACCCCCTCATTAGTGTTAACTTAAAACGCCAAGTTAATAATTAATAACTGTGTTGATAATTGTGTAAATCACTGTCGGTGAAAAGGGTCCATTGGTCACACCCAGCTCAGTTTATGCAGTACTGAACTCATAAGTTCATTCAACGCAGGCATCCAAAATGCACAGTCCTGTGGAAGCTACATGGATGGTTTAAAAAACCCCTGGTTTAAAACGCTACAAATTTCTTTCTCTATGTGCAGCTATGCATATATGATTTTGCTGTGTCACTGATGTGCCTTCATTTGTTTTTGGAATATCTAGTGAATGTGAAATGGGGGAAGGAGAAGTTTGATGCAGTGGAGCTGAACACAGAGGAGCCGCCCATGGTGTTCAAAGCCCAGCTTTTCGCTCTGACGGGGGTTCAGCCAGAGAGACAGAAAGTCATGGTGAAAGGTGGAACGCTTAAGGTACTGGCTGTGAACTGTAATTGAGAACATTACTATTTGCTGTCCTCTGTTATTGCAGGTGTGTGACTTGTTTTACTTTTGTTCACCAGGATGACGAGTGGGGCAACATCAAGTTGAAAAATGTAAGTGTGTGGCTAAATCTATTTTCTGGAAGAGTCTGAAAATGTTTTGTCCTGTAATCAGAATTCAGCAGTGATTAGTTAAACATTTAAGAATATGATCCAAATGGGTTTATCTGATAGCCAGGGCTCTACAGTGCGACCCAAAACTACTGCGTGCGACTATGAAAAAATATTTAAGAGCACCAGTGCAACTGACCAGATCAGCGTATTTGTGTTTGCGCTAAGAGGAGCTTCAAAGGTTTCTATGCGTTTTTGCAACGTTAAGTAATGTATCACAGACATATCTCACCAATCCTTTTATAAATGAAGTGTTGAGAGAGTGTAAATAAGAGATTCACTGTGCAGTGAAGAGAGCTTTGTTGATTATAATGGAGAAACTAAGATGAGTGACAGCGTTTAATGATTTTAAGGGAGTTTGTAAATGAGTTATTGATTTCATGCAGCAGTTAAATAAACAAGGAGTTAATATTAAGTGACTTGCATTGTCTGACTATAACACTGTTGCCTGATTTTGCTCTATTTTGTCATCAAAAATAGTTTGAAACAACTGAGCCACTGCTCAATCTCCATTCAAACACAGTGGTGTTACATTTATGAATGAATGTGCATTTTTAAACTAATCTAGTGAGTCAGTGAGGCAATTTCCCATTCATAAAGACAGTCACTTGCTTTATTCTTGAATAAATCAGCTGTTCGAACGAATCAAATGAATGAACGATTCAGTAATTACATCAGTGCCTTGCACCACCTACTGGCAGTATTAGTTTCATTTTTAAAGTGTCTTTTCAGTTATTTAAATCATTTAATATTTCTATATTTAAAATTTTAGATTTAAAACATTAATCTCAACATGAATTTATGAATTTGATTGCACTCATGCCACCTCTGAGCCTCATTAATCATATGAAAATACACCTCCAAGCCACTTTTGTGTTGTTCTGTGCCACCTCTGTAGTACAAATTAATTTTAATACTGATTTCTGTTGATTGTTAAGTTACTCTACTTGTTCCTATTCTGTTGTTTTAATTAGAAATTTTAAAAAGCTAATGAAATATAATTTTTAAAAACACTTTTAATAAAGTTAGAAAAAGCAAAGGTAAAAACAAAATTCCGCTGTAAATCACTTTAAGGAGTCAAATATCACCTCATAATGGGAAGACTAATTTTTGATCAGATGTTTTGATTATAGATTAAAAGATGCTCCTAAAATTTTGACTGTGCTCCTAAAAAAGAAAAGCAAGCATGGAGTCCTGCCGATAGCACACCTTAAAATTAGTGGTGATTCCTATTTAGTTATTGTATGCATTGTTGACAACAATAGCAGCCAACTGACACCAAACCGCAACACCAAAAATATTGCTTCCACTGGTGAGTACCACCATCATTGAGAAATTCTGGACTAGACAATATACCCAAACAAAGAAAAGAAAACCATATCTAATGCTGTATACTAGAATAACAAGGTCAAGAAACAATCACTGCAAATCTGCAAAACAAACATTAAGATTCACATGCTCAAACGTTCACTAGGTAGTGCATGCTTGATGTACATTCTCATGCCGCACTTGTAGCCAATATAGTACACTTTTGTTTGCACACTGAACTGTGAACTTCCAAAAACCTCCTTAAAAGTATGTGTCAGCAGTATTTCAATCCTTAAAAATCCTGTGCGAACTAATTTCTGGCTCCACTCTGTTATAGGACACCCATTTTTCATAATCCAATAAACTCTAGATGGTTAAAATCAAGTTCAACCAATTTTCCTCCTTGAGTACTGCATCACACTATCAAATATCAGTGGGTTGCAAATGCTATTTTATGTTGACTCTAAATGTTATTTCTTGATCCATGTAGGGGATGACTCTTCTGATGATGGGCTCTGCTGATGCTCTGCCTGAAGAGCCTGTAGTGCGACCAATGTTTGTAGAGGACATGACGGAGGAGCAGCTTGCATCCGCGGTACGTTTTCAGCCAACTTGGATCAGAATGATCTGGAATCACAGAACCAAGCCTTCACGATTTAACAGCTGTGAACTTATTTCTGTAATCTTTGTCATGTTCAGATGGAGCTGCCATGCGGATTGACAAATCTGGGCAACACATGCTATATGAACGCAACAGTGCAGTGTCTACGCTCTGTGCCTGAGCTCAAAGATGCTCTCAGGAGGTACAATTTAGGCATGTCCTTCATGTAAAGTTCAGAGGTTTTATTTTACATAATGCGCCAATGTCTTTTTGTGATAATTGTCCTCCATCTGTAGGTACTCTGGTGCCTTGAGGTCTTCTGGAGCTAATGCGCCTTCTCAGTACATCACAGCAGGTGACAAACTTTCACTGTATCTTAGTTTTGTCTCAATTTTTTGCTACTTGGATGCAAGATGAACTCAGTGCATTTTTTTTTTTTTTGCGAACGGCATGCAGCACATGTTTGATCAAGTGAATTCTTCTCTTAGCTATGCGTGATTTGTACGAGTCCATGGATAAGACCTCGTCAAGCATTCCACCAATCATTCTGCTGCAGTTCCTGCACATGGCCTTCCCACAGTTTGCCGAAAAAGGAGACCAGGGCCAGTACCTCCAGCAGGTCAGGAGATAATTTTTTTTTGGCCATGTATTTTTAACTGGAATGCATTTAATCTGAATTTCTGTTAAAAATGGAAAGTTATAAAATATTCATTTTTTTAATACCCAGGATGCCAATGAGTGCTGGGTTCAGATTATGCGAGTGCTTCAGCAAAAATTAGAACCTCAAGAACCAGAAACCCCACTGGAGGCAAGAATATCGTATTATATATTCTAACTATTTCATCAGCTATTTAAAAAAAAACAAAACAGAAAATGTATATTTTTTTCTTTTAACATAAACATTTGCAATTTTCTTCTATCTGTGTATTTTTGATTGATTAACAGACTGACGGTGATAGTGGAGCTGTTGTCGCCTCAAAAAAGAAGAATTTCATCGATCAGTATTTTGGTGTTGAATTTGAAACTACGTATCCTTTGTTGTGCAAATCTATACCAGCATGTGCTCTCTCAGGTTTTTCTTCTGTGTGCTGTGTTTTTTTTAGTTGAATAAGTTGCATTGCACCGTTTGCTTAAATGTTGACCTGTTAAAGTAATCCTAAAGTGATATTTTACACATACAGTGAGAGGTGTGCTCATTGATTGAAAGTGAGTGTTTGTTTCTGCGTGGCATAATTTCTCTTCCAAATACTATTAAGTTTCCATTGCAAATGCAATACAGCACCTATTTACAGCTCCTTGATATAATGGATATATGTGACCCTGGACCACAAAACCAGTCAAAAGTTGCATGGGTATATTTGTAACAATAGCCAACAATACATTGTACGAGTTAAAATGAAAAAAAAAAATTTTATGACAAAAATCAGTAGGATATGAGGTAAAGATCATGTTCCTACCGTAAATATATCAAAACGTAATTTTTGAATAGTAATATGCATTGCTAAGAACTTCATTTGGACATCTTTAAATGCGATATTCTCAATATTTATTTTTTTTTTTCCTCTTTTGCACCCTCAGATTCACTTTTCAAATAGTTTCAAATAATCTCGGCCAAATATCGTCCTATCATAACATCAGTGGAAAGCCTATTTATTCAGCTTTAAGATGACATATAAATCTGAGTTTTGAAAAATTTACCTTTATCACTGGTTTTGTGGTTTAGGGTCATATATAATAAACACTGCAAAATAAACTACAAAAGTCATTAAGGGTGCAATGCTGTGCTCCTATATACTCTCTGTGCAATCATGGAGCAAAGAGATTACTGACAAAACAGTGACAGACAAAACAGAGCAGGTTCCTTTTTTTTTTTTTTTTCCAGGAAATTCAAACAATAAATAGCATTTTGTGGCTCTTTAAAGGAACACTCCACTTTTTTTGAAAATAGGCTCATTTTCCAATTTTCCAACAGTTGAGTTTTACGGTTTTCGAGTCCGTTCAGCCGATCTCCGGGTCTGGCAGAAGCACTTTTTTTTTTAGCATAGATCATTGAATCAGATTAGACTGTTAGCATCTCACTCAAAAATGATCAAAGAGTTTCAATATTTTTCCTATTTAAAACTTGACTCTTCTGTAGTTGCATTATGTACAAAGATGGATGAAAAATGAAAAGTTGTGATTTTCTAGGCTGATATGGCTAGGAACTATACTCTCATTTTGACGTAATAATCAGGGAACTTTGCTGCTGTACCATGGATGCAGGAGGCACAATGATATTACGCAGCCGTCAACTCTGCTGGCTGCAACTCTGCATCTACACAAACTTAGTGGCGGTCACTTTCAGGTGCTGCGTAATATCATTGTGCCTGCTGCACCCATGGTACGGCAGCAAAGTTCCTTGATTATTACACTCAGTCAATGAGAGTATAGTTCGTAGCCATGTCAGCTTAGAAAATCGCAACTTTTAAATTTCCGTCAGTCTTAGTCCACGATGTAACTACAGAAGAGTCAAATTTTAAATAGGAAAAATATCGTCATTATATATGGTCATTTTTGAGCGAGGTACTAGCGGTCTAATCAGATTCAATGATCTATGCTAAGCTATGCTAAAAGTGCCACCGCCAGACCTGGAGATCGGCTGAATGGATTTGAAAACTGTAAAACTGAATTGTTTAACTCTAGGGGAGTTGGACAATGAGCCTATTTTCAAGAAAGTGGAGTATTCCTTTAATGTGTCATGACAGATCGCTGTAGCGCCTCAGTTTAAGTGGCACGTGGACTGATGATCTCTTTATGTTTACCAGTTATAGCACAAAATAAACATGAATGAAAATCAGAAGGTATCTTGTTTCAGCCGTAGAAAGACATGAATACACCATTTTTCAAGTTCAAGTCCACCAATATTAATCTACTTTCCTGTCTGGTTTGTTTGGCGGACAAAATGCCAGATTCAGCGTTATGATTGGTCAGGTTGCCTGTCAATCAAACTCTGGTGAAAGGTGAATTCCATACATATGAACACTTGTAATATTTTACGTTCCTTAACCTGCGTGTGTCCAGTATGAAGTGCACTGAGTCAGAGGATGAGGATCCGACTAAAGGCACAGAGAGCCAACTGCAGCTTAGCTGCTTCATCAATCAGGAAGTCAAATATCTCGCCACTGGACTCAGATTGGTGAGTGGGACGTCCTGTAGATACAGTTGGATGTACCACCAGTGCTCAGAATCTCTGTTAACCTTTACCTTTTCCTCATTGTATCTAGAGGCTACAGGAGGACATCACAAAGTTCTCCCCATCCTTACAAAGAAATGCCCTCTATATCAAATCGGTATGCTTTATCTTCTGACTTGGAGAAATGCTCTTTTGTTCAAGTGTTTTCTCTTCTGTGCAACAATAAAATGAACTCACTCATTATGTTTTTGCATTTAAGTCCAAAATCAGCCGTCTCCCGGCATACCTCACGGTTCAGATGGTCCGGTTCTTTTACAAAGAAAAAGAGTCTGTGAATGCCAAAGTCCTTAAGGTAGGTCATGTGGAGTCTCTGGAGTGAGTCAGCATATGTAAAATATTTGTGTATTGATTTATTTTGTATGCATTTTAATTTTGCTGCATTTAGGATGTCAAATTTCCTCTTATGCTGGACGTCTATGAGCTGTGCACTGCTGAACTGCAGGAGAAGATGGTTTCTGTGAGGTCAAAGTTTAAGGAGGTTGAAGACAAGAAACTGGAGATGCAGCAGAAGCCGAAAGCAAGTGCCCTTTGATGTCAAACTGAATGCATCATGCATTGTTAAAAAGCTTTCTGTAAAATGTTGTTTTTATTTTATTTCTTGTTTAACAGGAGACTCAGAAGATTGTGGCTCCAAAGGAAACAAAATACGAACCTTTCTGTTTTTCCGAAGGTAAGTACTTCCTGCAAAGCTTCTCAAGGCAAGATCTTTTCCATTTTAACATGGCTCTGAAAGTTTTCTCTGCTGGTGGATTTATAAACTGACAACTTTTTCTTCTCTATAGACTTGGGCTCCAACAACAGTGGTTACTACGACCTGCAAGCGGTTCTGACGCATCAGGGGCGATCCAGTTCATCTGGCCACTACGTCGCCTGGGTTAAAAGGAAAGAAGGTCAAGTATTGTCAATATCTCTCAAACACCAAAGCAAAAATCATAGACCTTGTGCATTTAAATAAGAGCACGTTTTTGCATGAAATCATTTGTAAAATGCAATGCATGGCTTTTTGCCTATTTACTGTAAAATGCATCTTGATTGCGTGCTTGGGCGAGTATTCCAGGAATTTTAATAGTAACAGTATAATGTTACTTTACTAGTAACACCGTAACAAGTTTTAGAAGCAATGCATTACTAAAAGTTTGTTACTTTTGCATTCTTCTCAGGCTCTCTCACTATTTTTGGCTTTGTTAACACTTGGTATTGAAACGTTTTGTTGTTGATCCAATCACAAGTGGATGACACTAAATACAGGAGTAAACAGCATCTGAAATGTTTTCAGTTTGTCTACTTTTGACCACTTCCAGAGGTAGTGAAACCTCATGCGACTGAATAGTGGTTGAATGCATTCAAACAGACAGACATCACAAACATCTGATGGAAGTGTGTTGCTTCTTAAGGACATAAGCAATCTTTAATATTTAAGAGTACCTTATTTTACAATAAAAACACTACAACATACATATTAAATTCAAATAAGAATCATATTTATCTTGTTAATTTCTTTTAACATGGGGACAGTAGAAGAGTCAGTCAATAAATGTAAAAACAATAATGAGGGTTACTTTATTTCTAACTTTAGTATTTTGTTGTAAATTTAAAAAGTAATGATTCATGAATACTTTTGCAAATGAATGAGTTCATTTGCAAATATGGATAACTCAGCTTTTATTACCTTTCAGAAATCATGTTTTTTTTGTTATCTTGTCTTTGTCTTTTGTGTTAGTTGTATTTTGAGTTATTTAATCAAAATAACCCAACTGCAGTTTGATATTATTTGGAATGCAGAATTAAAAAACATGATTTTTGAACATTTTTAAAGACATTGTTTTTGCAAATGAACTCTTCTAATGTTACTTTACATGTTACAAAAAGTAATCTAATTGATCAATCTAACGCTCTAACAATCTAATTTGGAACGTTACCCCACAACATTGCCATTGGCATACATATAAAAGCATGCATCAAATTAAAAATCTGCAACTTGAGTGACTTTATTTTTGGATATTTATTACTTCTGATGCCATTTCTATAGAGCGGGGCTATCCAATCCTAGTGCCAACATCCTGTACAGTTTACATCCAAACTGCTGTCATACTTTCCTGAAGTGTCTACTAATCCTGAAGACCTTGATTAGCTGGTTCAGGTGTTTTATTAATTTTTTCCCCCTCTCTTTCTCTGAACAGATGAATGGGTGAAGTTTGATGATGATAAGGTCAGCGTTGTGACCCCTGAGGACATCTTGAAGCTGTCTGGTGGTGGTGATTGGCATATAGCATACGTCCTTCTGTACGGCCCTCGACGCCTGGAGATACTGGAGTAACAGCGGTTCACAGAGGAAACTTAAACCATAATTGCCATTTCAGAGCACTGTCTGTATAGATGTGCAAATAAATTTTGGTGTCTTTAAAAAAAACATGACCTTAATATTTCCTGAACTCTTCATGCATCAACACAAGCGGCATGTTTGAGGGTGTTTTTTTCTTCCCTTTTTTTGGATGATAGATTGTTGGACCCGATCCTTGTTTGGACTTGGAGCAATGGTTTTATAAATGTTTTCTATATGCATTGAATATTTTTTTTTTTAAGCCTGTGAAAAGGTGTTCACGCTCAATAGACAGTATCCCGTCGCAGGAGAAGTAGTGACTTGGTATATAAAGATGTTCTTGGCCACTTAAAAATACATCAAGAAGAGGTTGTATGATACTGGGATCTCACCAAAAGAAATGCAAACAGTTTACAAAGATGTTATGTGTGTGTGAGTGAATTGAAACTTAAAAGGTGGATTTCATATCAAAGCACTTTGAGAGGATGTCTTTATGCTCAATTACTGCTTCTGTCTTTAGCTACCATGCAACAATGCCACTGTAAACTCATCTGTCCTTAAATACTCAAATACAATCAGAGTAAGAGAACTTGAGCTCTGTAATAAGTTATTGACTACTGGCTTTTCATAAACCGTGAAATAAACATGCCATTGACACTCTCGTGTGTATTTTACAAACAAAACTATTGAATCCATTTCAAATGAACATTTATTTCAAAAATGTAAAGAATGCATTTCATTGAAGTACAGACAAGAGTTTAAAACCAAACAAGAAAGTGATATAAAGTTATGTTTCACTGAGACCTTCTGCAACGTTACTGAAACCAGCCGAGTTCAGAGCCGTGACCAGGCTCTCCATCGTAGCTTGAGGGCCTTCTCGGTCCTGCCAGGCCACCAGCAGCATCTTGGCCTGTAGTTCTACATCCTCGCTGTCAGACTCTATCACACGGATCTCCTTCTCGCTCATCTCCAGATGGTCTGCCAACGTCTTCCACTGGGACCCGAGCTTGGCCGCGATCTCATCCATCTGACTGTTGGTCACTGTCTTGCTCTGAATGCTGGGACCTAGGAAAAGAGTTTACTTTGAGTCATCGAACAAGCTTTGACATGCTCTTATGCTAGCTCAGATGCATAATCTAGTGTTGCAAACATTGACAACATTGCAAGGCATCCGGTAACGGACAGTAGTTTACACGGCAGGTCTTGACATGCGTCTGATGTGACCACTTATAATTGGATTTCATCACAACCTATAGAACTGACCTGCAGAAAGAAGTTGAGAAGACCATGAGGCACACTACAAGTATCCACATTGCTCTTACTACATTTTTAGGGGTCATGCCACAAAGGCAAACACCTTGTAACCTTACTATACAATCAAACCAAACCAATCTGAAGCGTCACCAACTGCTTACAATTTTACTTACGCTTATGCTATAACCATAAGGCCTAGTAATGCAATTTCTGACTTAAATGCATGACAGTTCTAAGAATTTTAGCCAATTCTGAAGATGGGATAATAATAATGGGATATCATAACTAAGGCTGTTCTGTCAACAAGTAGTGAAAATCATACACCAAACTGTTCTCCTATAACGCTCTGACGAATTTCATGCCATGCAGACCAAAGTGGATGTGAGGCTGCATCTCCACAATGCTTAGGCATATTGTGATTACCATCACATATTATACTTGGCCAAAAATCACTAGACTGGTTTCTTTAGATTCAGTGCAGAATAAATCAAACAACGCAGTTGAGTGTCAATCATTTTGAATTTTTTCATAAAAAGTTGTTTTATCAATGCACTGACCTTTGATGCTTACCTACGATGTTTAGTCACTACTAAAGCATGAATTTGACGTAAAAAAAAAAGTAAATCTTGATTTTTTTTTTTTGGATTCTTTTTTTTTTTTTTTTTTTTTTTTACAATTTTTAACTAGTCAACTTGAAAATGTAACTACAACACGATTAAAGTAACTAATTTATTAAACCTCCAGTTAAAGAAAATTCTATTTCAAGTGCAACACACAAAGTTGTCAACGTGATGTAAATGAAATTGTCCCAAAAAATAAAAATAAAATATATGGGGGGGTGTATCCTGTGATTTCAAATGATTACAAAATTTGGCCAATTTGGCCAACACATTTTTAACAAAATAAAAGCTTTTTTTAAATATAAGCTTTATTAAATGGAATTGCTTATGAACTGTTGTCCCTACAAAGTCAAAAGTAAACAAACAAACAAACAAAAAAGTTTTTCTTAATAAAGGCCTTCTGAATTCAATCGATGGGACTGTGTTAGAAAAAAAACAAAAAAAAAACAACAATCTCTAGCTTCCGCTACCTGTCGTACACACGTTCACAAGAGAGTAGTGTTCCAGCGGATGATGTAGGATGTAGGTGAACATGGTGACAAATGTGGAAGTGAAAGACACAAAAAAAGGACTTTTAAAGAAAAACTTGGGAAGATTTTGTTATAATCCAAATTTCCTTTGCTGTAAACAAAACTTGGTTCTTGCAATACTAGAATATTCTCACTGGCTACGTCCTATGTCATTCTTGTTTTGTGTCCACTGGAACACCACTCTCACATGAGTACAACAGTTAGCAGACGCTAGAGATTACGGTTTATAAAGATTTAAATATTTTTCTTACACATACACATTGATTCACTTCAGAAGTTCTTTATTAACCCCCTGAAGCTGTGCAGAGCACTTTTTCTGATGGATAGGTGCACTTTATTTTGCTTTAAAATCTCAACAGCCATTCACTGCCATTATAAGGCTTGAAAGGGCCAGAACATTTTTTAATATAACTCCGATTGTATGCGTTTGAACGAAGAAAGTCATATACACTTAGGATGGCTTGAAGGCGAGTAAATCATGGGGTAATTTTCATTTTTGGGTGAGCTATCGCTTTAACTGACACACTCAAAACATTTCCCAAAATAATTACAATCTGCTACTGACTACCTCCGTTATGTGCTACAATATGTGGCTGCAGCTGCTGTAAACTGTGGTACTTTTTCCCCCTAATTTCTTTGCTTGCCTCAAGCAAAAATGAACTCCTGTTGTCCTTGAAACTTTTATCCTACATTTACGTGCCGTTCTGTGATGATGCTTTGAAAACAAAACCAAAAGTGCAAAGTGAGACGATCAACACGACTCCCATTGAGTCATTTCCTGGCAACTACTGCCACATTGTTGCAAAAACCCCCTCGTTCTGATCCAAAAAAAATAGTGTCAACAGAATCCAGCAAGAAGTGCAACAGTAGTTCTGATTGAAAAAAAAAACAAACTCACTGTCATTGCTCTCTTTTAACAGGTTATCTCCATTCTCATCATCATCCTCCTCTCCTGTTTTTATCTCCTCAGAAGGAAGGTCTTTCTGTTTGAAAAAAAAAAAAAAAAAAAAAAAAACACAGATTCATTAGAGCTTCTGGGTTTTAAACTATTGCTTAAAATATTCAATATATGAGTGATTTTTGTAATTTAAATGTAAAATTTAATTATATTGCACACCTCCATTAATATTGGCACTCTTGGTAAATGTGAGCAAAATGGATTAATAATATATATATTTTTAAATCTACCCTTTAAAATTCAATTACACAAACCAAATGGGAATTTAATAATTTTTTTCTCCAAAATATGCACCAAAATTATTACTAAATTCTAAAGGTAAAAGAAAAAGTTTTTGCTTTCTTGCCACAGTTGCCTCTGTCTTGCTCACTGAGAAATTCAAGCATTATGAATCACCTTTCTAGCAGCTCCCTGTTTAAACTAGGACTGGATGATAAACTGATATCTATATTTATTAAAGGAAAAGTCCATTTCCAGAACAACAACTTACAGATAATGTACTCACCCCCTTGTCATCCAAGATGTTCATGTGTTTTTTTCTTAGAAATTAGAAAGAAATTATGTTTTTTGAGAAAAACACTTCAGGATTTTTCTTCATATAATGGACTGATATGGTGCCCCGATTTTGAACTTCCAAAATGCAGTTTAAATGCAGCCTTAAACGATCCCAGCCGAGGAAAAAGGGTCTTATCTAGCGAAATGATTGGTTATTTTCATTTAAAAAACACAATTTAAAGACTTTCTCAAATGCTCGTCTTGTCTCGCTCTCCCTGAACTCTGTGTATTCTGGTTCAAGACAGTTAGGGTATGTCGAAAAACTCCAATCGTATTTTCTCCCTCTTCTTCAAAAATCATTTCAAAATCATCCTACATCACTGCAGAAGTACTGACCCAGTCTTCATAAAAGTGAACATGCAAAGATCATCAAACACCCTTAACAAAAAAGGTAAAACAGTGATATAAGACGATTTTGAAGTTGAGGGAGAACATGAGATGGGAGTTTTTCGACATGCCCTAACTGTCATGAACTGGAAAAAAACAGTCCAGATTAAAAAGTATAGAAACTGTATTATTTTTATGAAAATAACCGATCGTTTTGTTAGATAAGACCCTTCTTCCTCGGCCATGATCACTTACAACCGCATTTGGGATCGTTTGAAGCCGCATTTAAACTGCATTTTGGAAGTTCAAAAACGGGACACCATATCAGTCCATTATATGGAGAAAAATGCTGAAATGTTTTCCTCAAAAAACAATTTCTTTATGGCTGAAAAAAGAAAGACATGAACATCTTGGATGACAAGGGGGTGAGTACAACTTTTCATTGTTCCACATTTTGTCTACTACACATACTCAAGCATGCCAGATGCTTGTGCATGCTCAAAAATAACAGTTCCTTATTGGCACCTATGGTTTCATGAAGAACCCGTAACATCCACTTAAGTTTTCCATTACACAATTAGTTCTTTACAGCAGGAAAGGCTTCTTTAGGTTATTAATATAAAACTGCTCTTTTAAGAACTGAATGGTTCCCAAAATGCATCACTGCAAAAAAAAAAAAAAAAACATTTCATAAGCTTTATTTTTAGGAGTGTGGTGAGGGGTACCACTAATTGTGGAATGCATGTATTTCAGAAAACAAATAGGCTTCAGTTACTTTAATAATTAGACTGTTGTGAATATGTCAATGAAAGACCAAAAGACTTTTTCCATGGACTGTTTTGCTCATATTTACCAAGGGTGCCAATATCTGTTGACGGCACTGTATATATCAGCCGTTGAAAAGCCTATACTGGTCAAGCACTAGTTTGGATGTTATCTACATTCTAGAAAACTCTCTAGTGTCAGATGGGATATCCACTCACAGGAAGCTCTTTGGCCAATTTGATGACCATGTTTTCCAGATAGTCTGCCAGACTCTTGAACTGCTGGTTGGTGGGCTGGAAGAAGTGAGGACTCCTCCTGGAGAGCAATCGCAAGGCTCGCCAGCCGTAGTTGGAGTTACGCACCACTCTGAGGGAAGACGACAAACAAACTCATTTATTCCAGTGACTAATTCTGATGAATTTGATGCATAGTTTGATCATTTGTGAGACTGTACTTGTATTCATCCTCAACCATGTTTACAGGATCTGCCTGTTCGATAGCTTCTTCAAAAAATTCCTCCAGCGATGGCATGAACTCCCTTTAACAGACACATGTGTTAATGCAGCATTTCTCACGTTAAGCATCTTTAAGCAAGCGTTCAGCAAAGATGCTTACAAACCTGCTGTCTGACTTGCAGGCCTCCATATTGTCAGGGTTTAGATTCCAGAGTCTTGTGAGTTCGTCACTGTTGATGGTCAAGAACGGCAGAAATGCAAAATCAGATCTGAATTGAAAACTTAACCTCTGTTATACAAGATACACAAATACCATCTTACTTTCCCATGAGGATTTTGCGATCAGGTCCCTTCCCCAAAAATTCCTCTGGTGCTTGTCTCTTTCTGCTGGGACGGATGGGTTTGGTCTCTGCTGGTCTGAGGAAACACATAACTTTATTGACATATCCATTCATAACTAAATAAAGAGCAGTGACCACACATGAAACCTAAAGTGAAGTCAGCAGAGTGACAGGAAGTGAAAACGTTAGCAATTAATTTACGCAAATTAAGCATTTTGATTTAATGCAGCCCAAAATGATATAATTTGCAGTAGCTTTTCACAAAAACTAAGACGTTATTTGAAGATTTTTCAGAGTGAAATCTTTTTCTCTTTATACAGTTACAGATATTTAAGTAAAGTGGTCATGCTCGTTTTTAATGTTTTGATGTACCATCATGCCTGTAAGTGAAATTTTATTTTTCTTCTTTGACTATTACAGTTTTTGGGTCTCCAGCAGAAGTTTTTACACTGGTAGGACTCTAATCAAGCAAATGACCTATAGATATACTTTTTGGATTAATGCAGCCCAAAAAGATAATTTGCAATAGCTTTTCTTAAAAAGATGTTATTTGCAGGCTCTTACTGATTTTTCAGGTGCATTTTGAGAGCAGCAAAGCGGTTTATTATAAATATAATAATTACAAAATTAAATCATTATACACTGTTGGCTGCTCATTGCAAAATTCTGCCTATTTAAGACTCCTCAAATCATCAAATAAATAAGCCAAGCTTCCAAGGAGGATAAAATACAGTGATTAAATTCTCAATGTTCAATCAATAATCTGATATAAATTATAAGCAAATACCACTTGAAAGCAATTTGCTGCAACAGCAACAGGGGGGGGAAAGTCATTTCCACAACAGCTCTATTAGAAACCACTTTGAAGCTTTTTCAGCTTGTTTTGTACTTGAAATTTTGTATGTTTGCACACATGCATATCATACTTGAACATTTAAATCTTAAGCATATGTGACCCCAGACCACAAAACCAGTCATAAGTAGCATGGATGTATTTGTAGCAATAGCCAACAATACATTGAATGGGTCAAAATGATTGATTTTTCTTTTATGCCAAAAATAATAAGTAAAGATTTTCTGTAAATGTCCTACCGTAAATATATTAAAACTTACTTTTTGATGAATAATATGCATTGTAAAGAACTTAATTTGGACAATGAAGGTGATTTTTGTTGCACCCTCATATCCTAACAAACCATACATCAAAGGAAAGCTCATTTATTTAGCTTTCAGATGATGTATAAATCTCAATTTCAGAAAATTGACTCTTATGACTGGTTTTGTGGTCACATATGTAATATATGCACATATTATGCAGATGTAAAATTTTAATTGTATAAAATCTCATTAGTACCATAAACTAACAAAGCAAAACTAAACTGATTTTACAACATTTGGGTATATTTGTGGTATCTGTTTACATGTCAACATGTCTAGTCTTTTCCAAACTGTGCATGCTTCTTCAGAATCAGTTCATTACTATAACTAGCTCATTTCAACTACATTACCAAAAGCTGGATTCTTGTGCTGTTTATTTAATACCTTTCTTTCACAAAGCTTGGACAGCCTTCATTTTTCCAAGAGTTCCAGTTTTCTTCTGTGTTCAGGATGTGCTTTGGGAGATATAATGAATAAATGAAGATGAAACAAAACTTTTAGAGAGCACTAGGCTGCAATTTCATTATATATTCATCACAAGATAAGAGAGAAAGCTAAAACCTCTTTGACCATATGAGCGTATGATTTGCAGATACTACTTACCTCAACCATAGAAGCAAACTTGTCACCATCTGGAGGGGTTTCTCTCAGTAACTTAAATGGTAGGAAAGGTAATAAAACGTGACATAACAGTGTAATTAATATGTAAAACACAAACCAATCAGTGATTCTTAAGGCTGAGACTAACCTGATAGACTAGTTTGGTTGTGTCCTCAATCCACAAAGACTGATCGTCGTTCAAAACACAGCTGGAACTGCAAAGGTTAGAGAGAAATTGCAGTGAAAAACTAGATGAAAAATTTAGGTTGACTTGAGAAAGCCTAGGCTGAAAGCTTAAAGCAGCTGTAAAAGCTTGAAGTTTGAAAATTTAGATAGATTACATTGATACTGTTGCTAGCATGTTTCTAGTATTATTATCGAGTTACTAGCATGTTGTTAGCATGTTAATAGCATGCTGCTAGCATGATTACCAAATTACTATCATGTTTCTAACATGATTAGCAAATTACTAACATGTTGTTAGCATGCTTGGCATGTTCATAGCACGTTACTATGATTACCAAATTACTAGCATGTTTCTAACATGATTAGCAAATTACTAGCATGTTACTAGTATGATTAACAAGTTACTAACATGTTTTTAGCATGATTAACAAGTTACTAGCATGCTGCTAGCATGATTAGCAAGTTACTAGCGTGTTGTTAACATTATCATGTTACTAACATATTTCTAACATGATTAACAGGTTCTAGCATGATTCTAGCATGATTAGCATGTTACTAGCATGTTGTTAGAATGATTTTCAACTTACTAGCATGTTGCTAACATCTTGTTAGCAAGTTACTTGCATGTTGTTAGCATTCTTGGCATGTTCATAGCATGTTAGCATGATTACCAAATTACTAGCATGTTGCTAGTATGAATAACAAGTTACTAATGTGTTGTTAGCATGATAAACAAGTTACTACCATGATTAGCAAGTTACCAGCATGATTAACATGTTCCTAACATGTTGCTAACCTATTTCTAGTATAATTAACAGGTCACTATCATGATTCTAGCATGATTAGCATTTTATTAACATGTTTTGATGTTATGATTATCAAGTTACTAGTATGTTGTTAGCATTAGCATGTTACTAACATATTTCTAACATGATTAGCAAGTTACCAGCATGATAACCATGTTACTAGCATGTTGCTAACCTATGATTAACAGGTTACTAGCATGATTCTAGCATGATTAGCATGTTACTAGCATGTTGTTAGAATGATTATCAACTTGCTAACATGTTGCTAACATCATGTTAGCAAGTTACTTGCATGTTATTAGCATGATTATCAAGTTACTAGCATGTTGTTAACATGCTTGGCATGTTCATAGCATGTTAGCATGATTACCAAAGTACTAGCATGTTTCTAACATGATTAACAAATTACTAGCTTGTTATTTATGTTGCTAGTATAAACAACAAGTTACTAATGTGTTGTTAGCATGATTAACAAGTTACTACCACGATTAACAAGTTGCTAACATTTTTTTAGCATGATTAGTAAGCTACTAGCATGTTGTTAGCATTAGCAAGTTACTAACATGTTGTTAGCATTAACATGTTACTAACATATTTCTAGCATGATTAGCAAGTTACCAGCATGACTACCATGTCCCTAACATGTTGCTAACCTATTTCTAGTATAATTAACAGGTTACTAGCATGATTCTAGCATGATTAACATTTTATTAACATGTTTTGATGTTATGATTATCAAGTTACTAGTATGTTGTTAACATGTTTGGCATGTTCATAGCATGTTAGCATGATTACCAAAGTACTAGTATGTTTCTAACATGATTAACAAATTACTAGCATGTTGCTAGTATGAATAACAAGTTACTAATGTGTTGTTAGCATGATTAGCAAGTTACTACCATGATTAGCAAGTTGCTAACATGTTTTTAGCATGATTAACAAGTTACTAGCATGATTCTAGCATGATTAGCATTTTATTAACATGTTTTGATGTTATGATTATCAAGTTACTAGTATGTTGTTAACATGCTTGGCATGTTCATAGCATGTTAGCATGATTACCAAAGTACTAGTATGTTTCTAACATGATTAACAAATTACTAGCATGTTGCTAGTATGAATAACAAGTTACTAATGTGTTGTTAGCATGATTAGCAAGTTACTACCATGATTAGCAAGTTGCTAACATGTTTTTAGCATGATTAACAAGTTACTAGCATGCTGCTAGCATGATTAGCAAGTTACTAGCATGTTGTTAACATTATCATGTTACTAACATGTTTCTAACATGATTAGCAAGTTACCAGCATGACCACCATGTCCCTAACATGTTGCTAACCTATTTCTAGTATAATTAACAGGTTACTAGCATGATTCTAGCATGATTAGCATTTTATTAACATGTTTTGATGTTATGATTATCAACTTACTAGTATGTTGTTAACATGCTTGGCATGTTCATAGCATGTTAGCATGATTACCAAAGTACTAGTATGTTTCTAACATGATTAACAAATTACTAGCATGTTGCTAGTATGAATAACAAGTTACTAATGTGTTGTTAGCATGATTAACAAGTTACTACCACGATTAACAAGTTGCTAACATGTTTTTAGCTTGATTAACAAGTTACTAGCATGTTGTTAGCATGTTTCTAACATGATTAACAGCTTACTAACATGTTAGCATGATTAGCAAGTTACTAGCATGTTGTTAGCATTAGCAAGTTACTAGCATGTTGATAGCATTAACGTGTTACTAACATATTTCTAGCATGATTAGCAAGTTACCAGCATGACCACCATGTCCCTAACATGTTGCTAACCTATTTCTAGTATAATTAACAGGTTACTAGCATGATTCTAGCATGATTAGCATTTTATTAACATGTTTTGATGTTATGATTATCAACTTACTAGTATGTTGTTAACATGCTTGGCATGTTCATAGCATGTTAGCATGATTACCAAAGTACTAGTATGTTTCTAACATGATTAACAAATTACTAGCATGTTGCTAGTATGAATAACAAGTTACTAATGTGTTGTTAGCATGATTAACAAGTTACTACCACGATTAACAAGTTGCTAACATGTTTTTAGCTTGATTAACAAGTTACTAGCATGTTGTTAGCATGTTTCTAACATGATTAACAGCTTACTAACATGTTAGCATGATTAGCAAGTTACTAGCATGTTGTTAGCATTAGCAAGTTACTAGCATGTTGATAGCATTAACGTGTTACTCACATATTTCTAGCATGATTACCAAGTTACCAGCATGACTACCATGTTCTTAACATGTTGCTAACCTATTTCTAGCATGATTAACAGGTTACTAGCATGATTCTAGCATGATTAGCATTTTATTAACATGTTGTTATGATGTTATGTTTATCAACTTACTAGCATGTTGCTAGCATTATTACCAAGTTACTAGCATGTTGCCAGTATGGTTGACGAGTTAGTAACATGTTTCTAGCATCATTAGCAAGTTACTAGCATGTTGCTAGCTTTATTAACATGTTACTAGCATGATTAGCAACTTACTAGCATGATTGTAGTTGATAGTCTTGTCTAGATTAGAGATATTAGAATGGAAGTTTGAATGAGTTTAAATGGATTAGAAATAGTACATAGAACGGAACTTTCTTAAGCCAACCTTACAATTATTGGCAAACAGCAGGGCAAACTGTACTTTACTGTTATCATTACAGCTTGAAAAGTCTGCATTATGACTAAAAAGGATGCTGAATATGCTTGATGTTTCCCCTGACCTCTTGAACTTGACCTGGCCCTTGAGATACTGGAAGAGGATGAGATACTGAAGCAGAATGTGTCGTCTGAAGTTGCTGTCACTCAACTGAAGATCCATCAACTGCAAAAAGAAAGGAAATTTGCCTTGTGTTACCAGGTCACTGACTGGAGTGTACAAATAACAGCTAGATTGTTTTATTGAACAACTGATTAATAAAGACTGGAAAAACCAACTTTCTCACTGGTGAGGAACTTGGCAAAGTAGACGTGGTCTCCAGCAGCAGTCCTCATCTCCTCCAGCTTTCTCTTTGACGCCTGCATGTCATCCAGTTTGTAGCTCTTGAACACAGCTAGTGTCTCATCTGAAAACTGCACAGAGAACACAATCGAGGGGACATTAAAACAAGATACAGGTGGGTCAAGCATGTCACCAGTTTGACCTTAATAAATACATTTAACCTCAAATGAATCCAAAAGGACTTCCTTGGAGGAAGATTTTAATTCGGATAAAACCATGAGATAATTAAATGTTAAAATACCTTAAGAAAAGTCATCCATAAGAACTTGTCGTAGCATTGCACAGGGTTTCTGAAATAGTCCTGCAATGTCCAGAATTTTCTGTACAAGTTGTAGTCAATAGGAATGGAGCTACAAAACAAAAGCCCTCTGAATTACACGCTAATACAGCAATTAAGTGTTCGCTAACAGAATAAATATAGCAAAAGCAAGACACTGATTTATAACTTTGAGGTTTTGAAAATACAAATATCGTTTACCAGGGAGCAGGTGCATCTTCATCACCCATCTCTCCCTCCTCCACTTCCATCCCATCCTCCTTAACTTCTGTGTGCTTGAAAAAAAAAAATATGACATTTAATGCAAAATCGCCTATAGGCGTCTGTCAGTTTCATTCACATTTTCTGCTTGCATGTACTTTCGAAAATATCAGATTAAATCAATCATCTGTCAGCATGACTTTACCTGCAGTCCAAGTGTGCTGTCCTGCTCATTTTTATTGAACACTGTGATGTTATCAAGGTTGAATTGACTCTGTAAGTTCAGGCCTGTAATACAAGGGAAAAACATAAATCAACAAAGTAAAAATAACCACTGAACAAAGAACCAAGAAAAATAAGAAATGTAAAAAAAAAAAAAAAAAAAACATACCTGATTTTTCTGACAAAGGAAAGAGACGTGCTAAAAACAGCTGGATTCGTCCACAAAACACTGTGTTCTGAGACTTAGAGAGTCTCCTGAGCAGATCTGTAGGCAAACACAGTGGTAACGTTAGGCTACTCCAGCACATTTGCAGTAAAGAATTATGCACCCAAATATGTGCACATTAGGGCTGAGTATTTAGACAAAATTCACAATTTGATTTAGATTTTTACATTTCAACAAACTATAGCAGAAACGTCATTATATCATTAAAAAAATATAATAAATTTTGATTATAATACACATTTTTGTTATACAAATTGACAATTAAAACTCACCATTGCACATTCGTAACAAGTAATTTTTTCCAGCAGAGTAAAACGTATTCTGTAAAAAAGAGCAAAGAGCAAACATTAATAATACAGATGCAAGCAGCAATTAAGAGGTCGAACATGCTAATAGTAAGAAGACTGACTAAACAAACCATTCTGATGATGGTTTTAGACAGCTGATTCAAAATCTATTAACATAACTTAATGTTAAAAATGTTGTAAATATCTCATTCAGTTTATCATAGCTATATCTATTTACCAAAAAAGTGAAGACACTAATGATGTGAGTCAACCTTGGTAAAGATTGCCTGAAACTTCTCGAAGTACAAAAAGGTATTTTTTTTTTTAATGGAAACTTCAAACACTAAATGTAGCATGACATCACATGGTTCCTAGACAATATTAAAGGATTAGTTCACTTACAGAACAACAATTCCAAGATGTTCATGTCTTTCTTTCTTCAGTCGTAAAGAAATTATGTTTTTTGAGGAAAACATTTTAGGATTTCTCTCCATATAGTAGACTTTAATGGTGCCCCTGAGTTTGAACTTCCAAAATGCAGTTTAAATGCGGCTTCAAAGGGGTCTAAACAATCTAAACGAGGAAGAAGGGTCTTACCTACCTAGCAAAATGACAGTTTTTTTCTATAAAAAAAGGTACAATTTATATACTTCTTGACAGTTAGGGTATGTCAAAAAACATTTTCTCCTCCAACTTCAAAATCATCCTATATCACTGTTTTACCTTTTTTGTAAAGGCTGTTTGATCTTCTTTGCACATTCACTTTGCAAACACTGGATCAGTACTTCTGCAGAGATGTAGGACGATTTTGAATTTGGAGGAGACAATGAGATGGGAGTTTTCGACATACTCTATCTTGAACTGGATTACAGGGAGAACACACAGTCCTAGATAAGACAAGCGTTTAAGGTTAAAAAGTATATCAAAGTATATATTTTTTAGAAAATAACCAATCGTTTCGCTATATAAGACCCTTCTTCCTTGGCTGGGATCATTTAAACTGCATTTTGAAAGATCAAAGTCACGGGCCCCATATCAGTCCATTATATGGAGAAAAATCCTAAAATGTTTTCCTCAAAAACAATTTCTTCACGACTAAAGAAATAAAGACAAGAACACCTTGGATGAGTACATAAGTGTAAATTTTTGCTCTGGAAGTGGACTTCTCCTTTAACACCAAAGTAACACCAGTTTTTATGGTTATTTTGGTCATGTAGCATAGCAATACTATGTTGTTCATTCAGCAACAGTGATAGAAATAGAAGCAAACAACTATGCTCTTAAGTTATTAGCATAAATATGTGTGAGAATTTGAGCTGTTGGTGGCGATTCCATATTTGCCATGGTGTAAATGTCCTCTAACTGTGTGCAAAATTTCATAACTTTCATGCAAGTGGTTTTTTGGGCTGCAAGTAACAATTAAAATAGGTGCCTACACTCCTTTGCTCCTACTGATTTATCCAACTCATATCTACAACAAAAACGACACCCTACCAACTACAAGTTCCAAACTCACAGATTTCCATGTGGAGACATTTTCTTCAACAAAGGAGAAGATTTTGTCACACTGGTCCAGAGGAAGACAGTCGAGAACATCTCCCAGCAGAAGAAAAGGAGTGGTAGCAGAACAGATGCCTTTATGAAAACAATAAATCAATGCAAAAAGATTAATGATCTGGAAATCATTTTCTTAACACTTCAATATTTATATTAAAAGCTGCTACTGCACGTGTACCTTCAGTCACGCCATCTATACTGATGTAGATCAGAGAAAGGAAATCTTCAACGTTCACTTTTTGCTTCACCTGCAAAATAAAGTAAAAGCATTATACACAATAACTCAAATGTAAAATAAATACAAGTACACCAGTGTTCTAAAATAAACAATACACTAAATAATGCAGAAAGAAGCAGCAGCGGACTCACGATCTGCTCTTCGAGAACTCCACGCAGGGCTTGATCAAGAGTGGCTTTCTTTTCAGTTTCACTGTGAAGAATTAAATAAGATTACAAAGAATATCTCAACAGCGCCACATATACAATAACTGACTGTAAATCTTAATAAAGAGCAATTATTACTTTCCAGGCAGGTGGCTGAAAGCGTTGGTCAGAGGTTTACAGTTCCTGATGTCTACAGCACTTTTAGTGGCAGTCTGGAAAAAAAGTTAGGTTGACATAAGTGGAATAAAATAAGTACGGGGTTATAGTATTTATTGACAAAAACACTACATGTAGCATGATATTAGGTGGTTTCCAGACATAATAACACTAAAGTACAGTCAAAGGGCGTTATTTTTGTTCATGTAGCATAGTAATATTATTTTTTTCATTCAGTAACACAGTATTAACATGTGATTCCATCACAGTACCACAAACACCATCTATTTTAAAGCATTCACTAACAAACTACTGTACACAAATGTGTAGTCATATATGTTTACTGCATGCTAACTATATTATGATAATATCTGCCGTTACATATTACTTTGGAGGAAAGACTTGGCAGGCAAGAGATAGAAACAAAACACTCTATCAAATCGACTGCCAATGCCAAAGCACGTTTATCGGGAAAGGTTTGTACTGATAATTTACCGTAAATTTATCTCTGGCTTCTATGAAGTCGAAGTGAGACGGCGGAGACATCTTTACTGGCGCTTTGTCTGTCTGACCCGTTCTACTTCCGGTTCTCTTTCTTCTTCGTTAGTTTAAATGTATTGGAGACACATGCATATCTCCACCTACTGGACTGCTGCGCTCTCTTTATTTATTTATTTATGATTTTTTGCTTTTCCTTCAATTTTTTCCTCTTCTATCTGATGCAGTATGGCTCCCATCATAACTTTTTAAACAATTTAATATACTAGTTTGACAGATCATTAACTGTGAGGTTCTCTTATCTCTTCATTCCAACATTTTTTGTTTTATCAATTACAACTACATGTTCCAGATATGTTAAACCTAGTTAAATATGGTCACATGAACAACATGTGGACAGAACTTTACCTGGAGGACCACTAGAAGTGCACAATTGTCATATTGTCACATATTTACTCTTCAGGATAAATTAAAGTAATGCTATTTGTATGTACTGTATTACAGGGTCTAGACAAGTGTGGGATTGTTTTGCACACAAATTTTAATTTTTGTGTGCAGAAAATTGTGCCATCCCACTGTAAATTCCCTAAACACAAATTTTAAAATATATTTTTATTTTTAAATTTATATAGTTGCAGAAAGCACATAATTTCTGAACAAAATCAACCTAAAATGCAAAATATACAATATTACTGATCCATTTGAAAATGTAAAAAGTAAAAACTGGGTACATAATAGTTGTGTATGTTTTTTAGTGTCTATGTTCATGCAACTGGTCTTAGATATTTTGTCTTTTCTTTCCAATTTTAGCAAATTCATTAACATTTTTATGGTGACATTCGTAAATTGTATTTGTAGCTCTTGTACTTCTTTTAGGCAAGTATTTAATTTTGTTAAGAATTAATTTTGGAGATTTTTTTTTTTTTTACATTTCTTTATCATGTAGAGAAGTATAAAAAAATCTCAAAGAAAGGAAATTTATTTTATGCACTACTTATTTTTTATTTAATTCAATTAAGAATATATATTAAAAAATCCATCTTTTTGTTCATGTAGAAAACAATTAACTAGGACACAATCTTTAAATTAAAATAAAACATGATTGTTTAAGATTGTCCAGCAGAAGGTTGTACTCTGTATTCAGTGCTTTCAGGATTGTCGAGTGTCTTCTGTGCTGCGCTGGCGTCGTGTTGTGTCTCGTCTGTCTCTGGCTGCGTTGTCTTCACAGTTTGACAGTTAATGGGCAGCATCCTCTCAGCTGCTTCAGATGGCTGATTTACTGGTGCCTGTATGTAGAGCTTTCCATCAGCCATGGAGCAGGTCACCGCGTCAGGATTCACTCCTTGAGGCAGATCAAACACTCGTCTGAACTCTTGGATTCTGTAAGAGTACGAGCCTTTCCCATCCTCCTGCTTCTTCTCGCTCTTTCCGCTGACATGCAGCTTCCCGCCCACCTGTCTGCCCGACAGCTCTTCTGGGGAAAAGTCTTTAGTGTCCAGCGTCAAAGCAAAGCCGCTTCCCTCTTTCTCCATTGCGCAGGCGACTGGGTAGATCTCCTGTGAGCGTGGCATCTGCTGGATCTCCTCAAAGATCTTGTGCTGAAGTTTCTCCAGCTGCTCCAGGCTGCTCTTCAGCTCCTGCAGTACCTCTGCGTGTCTGTAAAGAGGTGTGATCTCCTGCCAGAGACTGCGCACTGGCCAGTCAGTTCCCATGAATGAGCTGAGGGAAGGCTGGAATCCATGCAGGCACAACATTTTCAGTGGCTTTTGTGGTTTTGTTTTGCTCCTCAGTCGTGTTGTTTCTCTGGTGGTGTTGTAAGGCTTTTAGATTTGACTCCAGTTCTGTGAGTGGCTTAGCTTTATACTGCGTGTTCATCAGCACCAGCAAGTTCATGAACTTTCCAGGCAGTTCCAGATTCGTCCACTGGGGGCAGCAGAGAGAGAACTGATGACACCTCACCAGACACACTCTCATTTTAGACAATGATGAATAAACATTCATGGATAAATACAGAATTCTCTGGAATTTTTTTTTTTTTTTTTTTTTTTGGTTATTCACAAGTTTTTTGTTTGTTTTTGTTTAACCTGAACTTTTTGAACTTCTTCACTCTGCTCATTCTCTTCCATCTGGTCTGAAATTAATCTTTAAAAGTTTAATTTCATATTCAGTACATCAGAATATTTCGAAGAAAAATATGAAGTGAAAAAACTTTTAAGTGATTGATGTTTAATTTATTTTACTAAAAACATTTTAATTATTAATAGGTAATTACACTAGATGTTTTCTTCCACTTACTTCTATTCATACGCATATCAACGCAGGACACCAGAAACACAAGATCAAGTTAATTTTGCTTAAATAAAGTCAAATAGATTGTATTTTTTGACATTTTGGAATCATTATTTTTTCATACGTGAGCTTGTAAGAAAACATGCCACAGAACATCATATCACGCCCGTTGCAATGTCAGTAGAAAGTCAAGAGTGCTGTAAAAAGAGCCCAGATGATGTCACTTCCTGGGTGCCACAATTTTTAAGTTTTTTTTTCTTCAAATGAGGAAACTCATGTCATAAGTAACAGGTTGAGTGAAATGTGCAGGGCACAGATAATACTAATAAAAGTTGTTAATTTAAAGGTAGTTAAAGGGGTCATCGGATGCCCATTTTCCACAAGTTGATATGATTCTTTAGGGTCTTAATAAAAAAGTCTACAATATACTTTGATATAAATTCTCAATGGTAGTTTAAAACAACATTTTACCATGTCAAAATGAGCTCTGCAAAATCACATTCTGAGGGATTGTTCCTTTAAATGCAAATGAGCTATCATCGCCCCGCCCCTCTCTTCTCTCTGAGATTGTTTACTTTAGCGGCAAAACTTGCTAACTAGCACATTATTAGGAAAGGTGATTGCAGAGATTCTTAAAAAAAACCTTATACTCACTTCTGCTGTAGGTGAAGTTGAATCAGGAATGATTTACGTGAACATAGACACATTATGTAGATCGGGAGGCGCATTCCCTTCACAATCATCATTCCCTTCACACACTGTTTTTTAGTTATTGTTTTTTTTTATTTGACCATACTATATAGACGTTTTATAAATATATCTGGAACATGTAGTTGTAATTGATGAAACAAAAAAATGTTGGAATAAAGAGATAAAGAACCTCGCTGTTAATGACCTGTCAAATTGGTACATTAAATTGTTTAAAGGATTATGATGGGAGTCATACTGCATCAGATAGACAGGGAAAAAATGAAGGAAAAGCAAAAAACTGAAAAATAAATGAATAAATAATAATAAATAAATAGACAGTAATATATAATAAATAACATTGATTCCAAAATTTCCAAAAATACAATCTACTCCACTTGACTTCAGAAATGTTTGTGTTCTTTGTGTTGCACTGAAAATGAAACTAAACTTTTTTTTAATTAATTTTAGACATGATGGAAGAGAATGAGCAGAGTGAAGAATTTCTTCACTCTTAATGGACTTAAACTTAATAGACTGGAGAACTTGTGAATAACCACAAAAAAACAAACAGACAAAAAAAAAAGATTCCAAAGAATTCTGTATTTATCTGTAACTTAATGAAAGTCATTACATCACATCATGGATGTTTATTCATCATTGTCTAAAATGAGAGTGTGTCTGGTGAGGTGTCATCAGTTCTCTCTCTGCTGCCCCCAGTGGACGAATCTGGAACTGCCTGGAAAGTTCATGAACTTGCTGGTGCTGATGAACACGCAGTATAAAGCTAAGCCACTCACAGAACTGGAGTCAAATCTAAAAGCCTTACAACACCACCAGAGAAACAACACGACTGAGGAGCAAAACAAAACCACAAAAGCCACTGAAAATGTTGTGCCTGCATGGATTCCAGCCTTCCCTCAGCTCATTCATGGGAACTGACTGGCCAGTGCGCAGTCTCTGGCAGGAGATCACACCTCTTTACAGACACGCAGAGGTACTGCAGGAGCTGAAGAGCAGCCTAGAGCAGCTGGAGAAACTTCAGCACAAGATCTTTGAGGAGATCCAGCAGATGCCACCCTCACAGGAGATCTACCCAGTCGCCTGCGCAATGGAGAAAGAGGGAAGCGGCTTTGCTTTGACGCTGGACACTAAAGACTTTTCCCCAGAAGAGCTGTCGGTCAGACAGGTGGGCAGGAAGCTGCATGTCAGCGGAAAGAGCGAGAAGAAGCAGGAGGATGGGAAAGGCTCGTACTCTTACAGAATCCAAGAGTTCAGACGAGTGTTTGATCTGCCTCAAGGAGTGAATCCTGACGCGGTGACCTGCTCCATGGCTGATGGAAAGCTCTACATACAGGCACCAGTAAATCAGCCATCTGAAGCAGCTGAGAGGATGCTGCCCATTAACTGTCAAACCGTGAAGACAACGCAGCCAGAGACAGACGAGACACAACACGACGCCAGCGCAGCACAGAAGACACTCGACAATCCTGAAAGCACTGAATACAGAGTACAACCTTCTGCTGGACAATCTTAAACAATCATGTTTTATTTTAATTTTAAAAAAATTGTGTCCTAGTTAATTGTTTTCTACATGAACAAAAAGATGGATTTTTTATATTCTTCACTGAATTAAATAAAAAATAAAAAACGCATAAATGGACAGTTTCCTTTGTTTATTTTATTTTATTTTTTATACTTCTCTACATGACAAAATATTGTAGAATAAATACTCCAAAATTAGTTATTCAAAAAATGTAATACTTGCCTAAAACAAGTAGAAGAGCTACAAAGACAATTTGTTGACACTTTGAAGGGTCACCATAAAAATGTTCATGAATTTGCTAACATTGGAAAGAAAAAACAAAATATCTAAGACCAGTTGCATGAACATAGCCACTAAAAAACAAAAACATACACAATTATATTGGCCCTGATTTTTACTTTTAATGTTTCCAAATGTTATTTTATGTTTGTGCTTTTGAAATTTTAATGGTAATTAGGCGTATTCTGGATTTTAGGTTGATTTTGAGCAGAAAGTATGTGCTTTCTGCAACTATATATATATATATATATATATATATATATATATATATATATAATAAAAATAAAAAAATGTTTTAAAATATGTGTGTAGGGAATTTACTGTGGGATAGTGGGATTTTCAGAAACCTTTAAATTTCTGTGCAAAACTTGAAACAAATAATTGATGACAATTGTGCACTTCTAGTGGTCCTTCAGGGAAAGTTTTGTCCATTTGTTGTTGCAAATCATCACTACACAACACTGTTTTTTAGTTTTTTTTTATTTGACCATACCATATAGACGTTTTATAAATACATCTGGAATATGTAGTTGTAACTGATGAAACAAAAAATGTTGGAATAAAGAGATAAAGAACCTCGCTGTTAATGACCTGTCAAATTGGTACATTAAATTGTTTAAAGGATTATGATGGGAGCCATACTGCATCAGATAGAAGAGGAAAATATGAAGGAAAAGCAAAAAAATGAAAAAAAAAAAAAAAAAAAAAAAAAGTAATAATAATAATAAATAAATAGACACTGCAATGATCATGATATGATGTTCTGCGGCATTTTTTCTTACAAGTATACATAACAAATAATAAAGATTCCAAAATGTCAAAAAATACAATCTACTCCATTTTACTTCAAAAATGTTTGTGTTCTTTCTCACAGAGAAATTCACTTGTGTTTCTGGTGTCCCGTGTTCATATGCGTATGAATAGAAGTAAGTGGAAGAAAGTGTTTAGTGTAACAGGCCCTTAATAATTAAAGGTTTTAGTAAAATAAAATAACATCAATCACTTTTATGTCCTTTCACTTAAAATTTTTCTTTGAATTGTTATAATGTACTGAAAATGAAATTAAACTTCTTTAAAATTAATTTTAGACATGATGGAAGAGAATGAGGAGAGTGAATAATTTTTTCACTCTTAATGGACTTAAACTTAATAGACTGGAGAGCTTGTGAATAACCACAAAAAACAAACAACAAAAAAAAAAAGATTCCAAAGAATTCTGTATTTATCTGTAACTTAGTGAAAGTCATTACATCACATCATGGATGTTTATTCATCATCGTCTAAAATGAGAGTGTGTCTGGTGAGGTGTCATCAGTTCTCTCTCTGCTGCCCCCAGTGGACGAATCTGGAACTGCCTGGAAAGTTCATGAACTTGCTGGTGCTGATGAACACGCAGTATAAAGCTAAGCCACTCACAGAACTGGAGTCAAATCTAAAAGCCTTACAACACCACCAGAGAAACAACACGACTGAGGAGCAAAACAAAACCACAAAAGCCACTGAAAATGTTGTGCCTGCATGGATTCCAGCCTTCCCTCAGCTCATTCATGGGAACTGACTGGCCAGTGCGCAGTCTCTGGCAGGAGATCACACCTCTTTACAGACACGCAGAGGTACTGCAGGAGCTGAAGAGCAGCCTGGAGCAGCTGGAGAAACTTCAGCACAAGATCTCTGAGGAGATCCAGCAGATGCCACCCTCACAGGAGATCTACCCAGTCGCCTGCGCAATGGAGAAAGAGGGAAGCGGCTTTGCTTTGACGCTGGACACTAAAGACTTTTCCCCAGAAGAGCTGTCGGTCAGACAGGTGGGCGGGAAGCTGCATGTCAGCGGAAAGAGCGAGAAGAAGCAGGAGGATGGGAAAGGCTCGTACTCTTACAGAATCCAAGAGTTCAGACGAGTGTTTGATCTGCCTCAAGGAGTGAATCCTGACGCGGTGACCTGCTCCATGGCTGATGGAAAGCTCTACATACAGGCACCAGTAAATCAGCCATCTGAAGCAGCTGAGAGGATGCTGCCCATTAACTGTCAAACCGTGAAGACAACGCAGCCAGAGACAGACGAGACACAACACGACGCCAGCGCAGCACAGAAGACACTCGACAATCCTGAAAGCTCTGAATACAGAGTACAACCTTCTGCTGGACAATCTTAAACAATCATGTTTTATTTTAATTTAAAAAAATTTGTGTCCTAGTTAATTGTTTTCTACATGAACAAAAAGATGGATTTTTTTATATTCTTCACTGAATTAAATAAAAAATAAGCATAAAAGTACATTTTTCTTTGTTTATTTTATTTGATTTTTTTTTATACTTCTCTACATGATAAAGAAATGTTGTAGAATAAAATCTCCAAAATTAATTATTCAAAAAATTAAATACTTGTCTAAAACTATAAAAGACAATTTACAAATGTCACCATAAAAAATGTTAATGAATTTGCTAACAGTGGAAAGAAAAGACAAAATATGTAAGACTAGTTGCATAAACATTGGAACTAAAAAAATAAAAACATACACAAATATATTGTCCCTCATTTTTACCTTTTACGTTTCTTATGTATGGTATTTTATATTTGTGCTATTGGAAACGGATCTTTAACTGTAATTAGGTGTACTCTGCATTTTAGGTTGATTTTAAGCAGAAAGTGTGTGCTTTCTGCAACTATATATATATTTTATAAAAATAAAAAAATAAAAATATAAGTCCTATTTTAAAATTTGCGTTTTGGGAATTTACTGTGGGATCATGGAATTTTCAGAGACATTTAAATTTGTGTGCAAAACAATCCCACACCTGTGCACTTCTAATGGTCCTCCAGGTAAAGTTGTGTCTATTTGTTGTTGCAAATCATCACTACACTGTTTTTTTTAGTTTTTTTTTTTTTTTTGTATGTGACCATACTATATAGACATTTTATAAATATATCTGGAACATGTAGTTGTAATTGAAAAATAAAAATAAAAATGTTGGAATTAAGATATACAGAACCTCACTGTGACCTGCCTGTCAAATTGGTATTTTAAAGAGGTCATCGGATGCCCATATTAACCTGTGGAAAATGATTCTTTAGGGTCTAAATGAGAAGTCTATAACATACTTTGGTTAAAATGTCTCAGTAGTAGTGTAAAAAACACCCTTTTTACCTTGTCAAATTCAGAGTTTTAGAGTGAGCCGTTCTGTTGCACATTATGAAAGTAATGTTAATCCTCTGCGTCTTCAGTGGCTCCAATGTCAGGAGTAAATGATGACTGCTATGTTCATTACTACATCCAACAACAGAACACGTCAATTGCTCAGTCGGAGACATTCTTGTCTTCCCCTGCACCTGAGTCGACACAATGCCGTTCGGACTGTTCTCAACTCGCTCATTTAGGGCGGGTCTAAGGTAAGATGATCATGTCAATCAACTATTGGGGGAGTGGCCTTGGTCTGTGTGACGTCACACGACAACTAGCTGAGAATGACCTGATTTGAAAAAGGGGATTTTACTTATAAAGATTAAAAAAAAAAAAATCACTGGGTGGATTTTTATCATTATAGGGTGGTTGTGCACACACTCTGCCAATACGCATTTATGTTCAAATAACCTATAAAAGTGAGTTTTGCATACGATGACCCCTTTAAATTGCTGTAATTCTGCCACAGAGATACACAAAAAACGGAGAACAAGACTTGTAAACCTTGTGCGCTGTATACAAACTTAACAAAACAACAAAACGACAAACATGGAACAATGCATTTATTACACTAATTATTAATCTGTGTTAATGTTAGTTATTAAAAATACAGTCGTTCATTGTTTGTTCATGACATGTTGTTGTTATGTGATGTAGCAGTGTCTGACTAGGGTTGAGACGTGGGGTGATGACATCATCGTTTCACAAAACATACGGATTGCCTATACACACAAAAACGCAAGGGTGCTGTTTTCAGATTTATCCACTTTAAAAAAAAAAAAGCAGTTTCCGTCTGGATGAAACACCTATATCATACAAAATTTTTATGATACAGCTAAATGCGTCTCTGTGTAGACAGCCCCTATATCTTGCATCTGCATCTTTCTACATACATCAAGCCTCAACAGTGTTGAAATTAAAACTTAATCTCCGTAAAGTGTTGCTGCTTCTTTGCCAGCTTCCTGAACAAGAATCGTTTGAACATGATATGAAACTTATAAGAAAGCACAATCATATCCTTTATATCATGAAACAAAATGACACACAAGAGTAAAAGTTTTTGACATTGTTCTTTGGGGAGGAACTCCATCTTTGAGTTGGTCTGAATCTCACAGTTAAACGTGCTGGATTTGAAGATGACAATGAACTTATATTCGCTGTCAAAACTTCAGATAATGTTGGCTTGGCATGTCATGTGGCTTGTAATGGCTGGTTAGGACAGATTTATCCAGATGATATTGTATTGCTTGATGCATTATTGTTGTGCATTTGGTGAGGACGTGACATCAGACCTGAAAGTTATGAATCTGAAGATGATCTGTGAACATTTTTTGTATGACTGCGTAGAGCAGATGAATTATTGAAACGCTTCCCACATATAGTGCATTGATACGGTTTCTCTCCAGTGTGGATCCTCTCATGTCTTTTTTGATCTCTTGAATCACTGAATCTCTTGTCACAGTGTGAACATTTGTAAGGTTTCTCTCCTGTGTGAATCCTCTCATGTATTATAAGATTTGCTCTCTGACTGAATCTCTTGTCACAGTGTGAACACTTAAAAGGTTTCTCTCCAGTGTGGATCATCTCGTGTCGTTTTAGGTTTTCTGCCAGATTGAATCTCTTGTCACAGTGTGAACATTTGTAAGGTTTCTCTCCAGTGTGGATCAGCTCATGTTTTTTCAGGATTCCTGACCCACCGAATCTCTTGTCACAGTGTGAACACTTATAAGGTTTCTCTCCAGTGTGACTCCTCTCATGTCTTCTCAAGGTTCTTGGCCAACTAAATCTCTTGTCACAGTGTGAACACTCGTAAGGTCTTTCTTCAGTGTGGATCCTCTCATGCAGTTTTAAATTGTTCGCTGAAATAAAAGTCTTCTCACATGAAAAGCACATGTACTCTTTCACACCAGTATGTATTTTCTGATGTACTTTTAAATTTTGTAGACATGAAAAACTTTTTCCACACAAGTCACATGAATGTGGCTTCTCCTTTGTATGAACCTTCAGGTGCATCGCCAGATCTGAAGCCCGCAAAAACATTTTGCCGCATTGATCACATATGCACACATTCTCTCTAGTGTGAATGTTCATATGTACCTTAAGGTGCGCCGAGTGTGCAAATCTCTTCCCACATTGATCACAAGTGAATGGTTTCTCTCCCGTATGAACCCGCATATGTGCCGTAAGTTGTCCTTTTTGTGTAAAACTCTTCCCGCACTGATCACATGCATATGGTTTCTCTCCCGTGTGAATCCTTTCATGCGTTTTCATGACTCCTGGCCGACTGAATCTTTTGTCGCAGTGTGAACACTGGTAAGGTTTTTCTCCAGTGTGAATCCTCTCGTGTGCTTTCAGGTGTCCTGACCAACTGAATCTCTTGTCGCAGTGTGAACACTTGTACCGTTTCTCTCCAGTATGAACTCCCATGTGAACATTAAGACTGTGTTTGTATGTGAAACTCTTCTCACAGTGAGTGCAGCTGAAAGATTTCTTAGCACCTCTTTTCTCCTCATCTTCACTTAATTCTTCATTATCCTCGTTTTCTTCAACCAACTCTGAAAGTAAAAGTAAAAAGTTCATTTTCAGTACCTTTGTAAAAGGATATAAAACGAACCCTGATATAACAACAAAAAGAAGACAATTCCTATACAAAATTATCATTTTGATGCATTTCTATAATTTATACTAACTATGTAATTTATACATATACAACTAACCACAAGGCTATTGGTGCCGACCATCCCATGTTGTATACTATTAAATATGTTTGACCAACTACACAATTATCTAACATACATCTTACTGGAAAAAAAAAAACTACCCAGTCCAGGGGTGCTCAACCCTGATCCTGGAGATTGACTTTCCTGCAGAGTTCAGCTTTAACCCTGACCAAACACACCTGAACCAGCTAATTAGGATCTCAAGGAGCACTTGATAATTACAGACAGGTGTGTTTGATTAGGGTTGGAACTAAACTCTGCAGTAGGGCAATCGCGATTAATCGCATACAAAATAAAAGTTTAAGTTTGCCTAATATATGTGTGTGTACTGTGTGCAATTATTATGTATATATAAATACACACAAATTAATGTGTATAAATATGAGAAATATGTTATTAATATACAAAATGATTTTATTTATATATAATATAAATTATATAAAAATTATAATAAATACATATGCTTGTAAATATTTCTTAAATATATACATGAATGTGTTAGTATTTATATATACATAATAACTATACACATTATACACACATATATTAGGCAAACTCAAACTTTTATTTTGTATGCGATTAATCGTTGACAGCCCTACTCTGCAGGAAAGTCGATCTCCAGGAACAGGGTTGGGCACCCCTGACCCAGTCCATAGAAAGTGTCCTTTTTTATGTGATGCTATATGTGACCCTGGACCACAAAACCAGTCCTAATTAGTACAGCTATTCAAATCCGATCAAAATTTTCGATTTTTATTTTATGCCAAAAACCATTAGGATATTAACTAAAGATCATGTTCCATTAAAATATTTTGTAAATTTCCCACGGTAAATATACTGAAACTTAATTTTTGATTAGTTATATGCTATATAATTTCATTTGGACAATTTTAAAGGCGATTTCCTCAATATTTTGATTTTTTGCACCCTCAGATTTTCAAATAGTTGTATCTTGGCCAAATATTGTCCTATCCTAACAAACCATACATCAATGGAAAGCTTATTTATTCAGATGATGTACACATTTTAGTTTAAAAAAAAAAACTGACCCTTATGACTGGTTTTTGTGGTTCAAGGTCACATATTATTGTGCAGCTCTAAAGATTTTTACTATTACAACAAATCTAAATCAGCTTTGAAAGCTTCATAACCTTCAGCATTATTAATGAAGAAACAAGAATAAACACCAACCTGTTTGTTCTTCAGTATCTTCAATGTGTTGCAATCTGCAGGGTTCTGGATCACTCATGTTCTCTCTGTCCTCTTTAATAAACTTTAATTTTTCCTGATGGTCTGATGCTCATCTGCACTTGTGAACTGATGGGAATATTCCAGCACTTATTGTTAAAATCACTGACAATGTGATTGCTGTTCAGGAGCTTCACTGTAAATGAATTTCTGTGGGAAAAAGCAGATTTGCCAAAACCAACAATACATGACTTACTGAGTTTTTAAAAACTATTTTACATATTCAAGCATTTATGCAAGTAAAGCAGAGATCTTTGAAGAGGCCACAGTCTAACAAGTACAAAGTGCTGCATCTTTGTAAATCATTATATTACTATATTAAAGTAACAGCATTGACACAATATCACATCCATTTAAAAATGCACTGACTTACCTGTGTAAATTCACATTCTGTGCATTTCTGTTTTGTCTGTCTTTCTACTAACATTTCTATCCATATTTTTCATTCTGCCCCTATATTAACACAAAAGAAGGTATCTTTATAGAAATACAGAAAAGAATATAATGTAAATTATAAGCGACAGAATGAAAAAAGTACAGCATAAACAGAAATTTGATCACTCATCTTTAAAAACTACAGGTAAATAACTACACTAGAGCACATATCTAAATATAATTTGGGTTCCTAACTTTAATCAGAGAAATAAATTAATGAAATGATTAACATGTTATATGTGCAGAATCTGACAAGCAGTGTCTATTATTCTGTTCATATTTATAGATTTTAAATGTCCCACGTGGCTCATCTAGGCTCAATATACAGTATTTAGCAGTATTTGTTCTTCATTTTAACAATGTAAAGCAACAATAATAAAGATATAGGTTAGAAAAATAACATAAAATCACAGCAGTAACGATCGGTTCGCATCCATTCCTCTCACATTTCACGAGACATTCAGTAACAGCAACATTATTACTCCAAACATCGAAACTATGATTCACACGAACATACAAAAACAAATCGCGCAGGGCTGAATGAACTGAACATGTTTTCCTCACACGCTTGTTCTAAGTGTTTCAGTCAGAAAACACACAAAGCGTTGTACTCGGTGAAAACAATGCAAAAACGACCTCGCACACTGTTACAAAAGCAAGATGTTTAAAATGTATTTTACAGTTGGTTATATATGAAAAATACCATAAACTGCTCACCTCACCCCAGAAGACTGCTCACTTTTTAAATCGACGCTGACTGAGGGAGCGCGCGCTAGTGATGACGTCATCGCCGCGAGGCGAGATCAACAACATATCATCAAAAAAGCTTCACAAATGTAGATTTTTTAAATCACCCCCCGTTTATAGTATTTAAGAATTATTTGAGACAATGGGTAAAAGCTTTGTCAAAAACAAAAAAGCTGGAATCTTGTTAGAGTTATTTAATAAATATAATTTATTATATTTATATTTAATAAAATAATTTATTATAATTTTTTTGTATCCCCTATGTATTATTCATAGTTATTAATATGGTTGATTTAAATTTCGAATGTTTGTTTATCTATTTATTTATTTATTTTTATTTTATTTTGTTGTTGTTGTTTGTTTTTTGTATTGTATTGGTTTATTTATGTTTGTTTTGTACTCTAAGTCTAAGCCCCTCTTAAAATGGATGACCTTGAATGTAAGTTGTAAGCCATTTTGTTTTGTAAATTTGTAATATTTTTTGTTATATTCAATAAAAAAAAAGAACATATCATCAAAAAGTCCCAAATTCTATTTAAAACGACAAAAAATATATATAAAGAAACACATAAAACAGAATTCAGCTGTACTAATGTAGACAAACATCATTCATAATTTTGTAAAATGTGTAAAAAGTGTCCATAGCAACCTGGGAGTATCAGAAATGGATAAATTAATATTTTATTTTTAATGTTTTATTTTATTTACATTTTAAAACTGTGCAAATTAAACGAAACACCGCTAGTGTTTATAATTAGGGTCTATTAATGACTAGCTGAAATAGAATGAAATATTATAGCCTAAATGTTATGGTCTTTGCCTGTGTGTCTCTTGGAGCTCTTGTTTTGTAATGTACTTCTGTTCCTATTGTTTTCCTGTAGATGTTGGCCCTGTCCACGAGACCACAGGGTGTCCCATTCATCATTTTAGCATCGTGAGCGCCCCCTTTGCGCCCGCTATGTGCCTAAACTGGGGCGAGCTCCACAGCAGACTTCTGCTTGGCAGTCAAAGTGGCATTGCGTCAAGAAAGTGTGGACTGCAAGGGTTTAGGGTGCGATTTGGGACAGGGACGCTCTTGCCTTGGTCTCCTAGTTCACTCCAGCTCACGTTGCTGGTCAAGGATCAACATAAACCAGCAAAGGACCAGTTAAACCAGCATCAAAACCTACCTAACCAGCATCCCAACATTAAAACATACCTACCAGCATATGCTGTTTTTTTCACCAGGGTATAATAACTTATACATTTGACTAATGCTTTTTCTTAAAAAGTTTACAATATTATCAAAGTTTTTGGTTTTGTGAAAACCTGTATTTGAACTGTAAAGTTGATTAAGTCATGTTTTTAACTGTCATTTTACAGTGTAATGTCGCTTTAGAGTAGATATTGCTGCTCATGCAATGTCTATTTTATTTGTGCATGTCGTCAGAAAACTCTTAAAAAGGCTTAAATTTGATTTGAAAAAGAGTCAACGCCCAACCATGATTAAATGTCATTCTTACCATCATCAATAAAGCAACAAGTTGCTGCCTTAAATTTGTTAAACAACAATATTAAATCAACAGCTGACTGAGGCATAATTCACAGTGATATGATGTGTAAATATAATAATCTTAACCCATTTTTTATTGCTACATCACCAGTAACCTACTCAAAACTGATCTTTTCTACAGCTTTTGTTGTGGTATTTTGCCAAACTCCACCATCAATAAACTGAGGAAGGTGTGCACGAACTCCACAGCATATTTCCATTGCTTGTGCCTGAATTGTGTGGATTTCTACAAATGTCCAGCAGATGTCAGTCTTTCAAGCTTAAAGCATGGTTACTCTTGGTAGCTTGGTGACATTACAAAGGGGCTTTTATTTAAAAAGTCGATGTAAATACTAATTTTATTTTTATATATTTATATTTCTTTCATTTCTCATTTGGGAGTGGATTAAGGGAATATGGTCTTGCATTAATATGTGCTTTACTAATAAACAGCCATATTATGCCAGTAATATGCATGCTGATATGCAACTAGTTAATAGTGAGAATTTGTCCTTAAATAAACTAATATAAAAACGTGTAATTTGTCTGTACTTTAATGTCACTTTCTTAGCTCAGGGTCAAGTGAAGTTTTTTTTCATGTGTTTGTAGTAAGACAGTGGATTCTTAAGTTCATCATACAATAATGGTAATGGAGACAGAGCTTTAATCATCAAAAATGATTAAAGGATAGTATATAATTAACCTGACATACACCATCAATACAGTATTACTTAAAATTGACATATTATACAGATCTGCAGCTCTAATATCCAGTCAAGTTATATCTGTCAAGTCAAGAGAGGAGTTTGCCTGGTGGTTCTGCATGTAATTCCGCTTTACTCAGCTCCCAGACCTCCTGCAAAATAAATAAATAAAAAAAGAAAGAAAGAAAGAGAGAGAGAAAGAAAGAAAAAAGACAAACACAAGTCAGAACCCAGAAAAAAGTTTTAATTTTAAATTCAGTTTTATTGTATTTCTGTAAAATAAAAAAAAGTGTGTGCCTGTTACAAGAATAGTGGTGTGTAGAATAAGGATAGTGAATGTGGGTTAGGTGTTTTGATGCAGTCATCCAAGTATGAATCCACCTTTTTCCGATTCCATATGTAATCTATTATAAAATAAAATGACTGGATGTGTTGTCCTTGGAAGAGCTGGCACTTAGCACATAAAAAAGTTTTTGTCTGGTTTCCAGCCAAAATATCTAAAAATTCTTAAATCAAGAAGGATTTTCTAGACAAGCAAAAATTATCGTCTTGTTTTCAGAAAAACAAGCAAAACAATCTGCCAATGGGGTCAGCAAAATAATCTTATTTTTTGCTTGAAATAAGATTATTTTGCTTTGCCCATTGGCAGATTATTTTGCTTGTTCTAAGCAAAAACACACTTAATTTTGACTTATTTTTTTCTGAAAACAAGACAATAATTTTTACTTGTCTAGAAAATCCTTCTTGATTTAAGAATTTTTAGATATTTTGGCTGGAAACAAGACAAAATCTAAGTAAGAAAAGTATTTTTTTGCAGAGTAAAATGAAGAAAATGTCATTTTCAAATGTAAAAATGCTCTACCATAATACAACTGTATGATTTTCCATATAGAAACACTTTCATGTTAATCTTTAACCTTCACTGATTTTAGAATTCCCAGTAGTTAACAGACATTAAAAGAATCACACTGTAAGATAAGCTAGACATTACTGTCAAATAGAGTTTACATTCGGTCCTGATGTTAACAGAGATGATGTCTTTTTCCTTTTTACATCATAGCAAACTTCTTTAATTTGTTTCAGAATTGGCTTTTGTCTGGCAATACAGCTGGGCTTGAGGAGATCGGCGGCATGTGTTTGTTTATGTCTCATCAGCACAATGTGAGGAAACTGATAACTGAACTTTTGGGTGTTGCAGTTCTGTCACTCGATAATTGCTGTTCAGAAGTGTCACCCCACCCTCAACAAAGCCACCCGCTATACTCTTCTCTCTCTGTATGTGTTTCGATTGCCACAGGGGAAGTTAAAAGCTCTTACGCCAGCAGGTTTTCATGACACATTTTTTTGACATTTTTATTTCAATTGCTGAATGATTTTATTTATTTATTTATATTATCTCTGAGTTGGCTTAGTTTTTTTGTGTTAATTTTAACATCTACAAAATTTCATTACTGCATGGCTTCTGAAGAAATTATGCAAAGCGGAATGAAAAATAGTGAAAAGTCTGATGATGGACAGACCAACAGGAGCGTGCCATCAGAAACTAAACATACTTAAAGGAGAACTTCACTTCCAGAACAACAATTTACAGATAATTTACTCACCCCCTTGTCATCCAAGATGTTCATGTCTTTCTGTCTTCAGTCGCGAAGAAATTATGGTTTTTAAGGAAAACATTTCAGCATTTTTCTCCATATAATGGACTTCGTTGGTGCCCCGATTTTGAGCTTCCAAAATGTAGTTTAAATGCAGCTTCAAAGGCTCTAAATGATCCCAGCCGAGGAAGAAAGGTCTTATCTAGCAAAACAATCAGTCGTTATTTTCAAAAATTAAAAATGTTATACTTTTTAAACACAAAAGCTTGTGTAGCACAGGCTCTGGGATGCGTGTCCACGACGCTACGTACTATTGAATCACGTCGAAAGGTCACGCGGAACTACAGACCCAGTGTTTACAAAGCGAACGCGCAGACTAAGGAAGTGCAAGTAAGTCAAACGCTGTTTACAAACAAAAAGGTACAACGATGTTGGGCGATTCTGAAGTTGTAGGAGAAAATAAGATGAGTTTTTCACCATACCCTACCTTTTTGAGCCGGAGTACACAGACAATGAACTTAGACGTGATTCGTAGTGTCGTGGACGCATATCCCAGAGCCTGTTCTACATGACCTTTTGTGCTTAAAAAGTATACAAATTTGTATTTTTCGGAAAAAATGGCTGATCATTTTGCTAGATAAGACCCTTCTTCCTCAGCTGGGATCATTTAGAGCCTTTTGAAACTGCATTTAAACTACATTTTGGAAGTTCAAAATTGGGGCACTAATGAAGTCCATTATATGGAGAAAAATCCGGAAATGCTTTCCTCAAAAACCATAATTTCTTTACGACTGAACAAAGAAAGACATGAACATCTTGGATGACAAGGGTGTGAGTACATTATCTGTAAACTGTTGTTCTGGAAGTGGACTTCTCCTTTAATCAAATGCACACTACTCTAAAATTCAACCAGTTGTCTTTTAATGCCATAAATATGAACTAACCCACTTAATGAAACTCATTTTTTTGTCTGACAAACAGATTGCTTTGAATGCATTTAAAAGAATACATTAAAAAAAAGTACAGTGGTAACCGAAATCACAATTCACTATTCAGAGTACATGTGAAAACATGCAACATATTTTATGAATCAGGCCCAATAAGGTATTTGATCAGCACTTGTCCATTAAGGCCCATTCAAACCAAGAACGATAAAGGTAACTATAACGATAACTATATTTGCGTCCACACCAGCCAGCAATAACCTAAGATAATAAAAGCCTGTATTATTTTTAGTTTTTGCTGTTCTTGTTGCATTTTCACCGCTTTAATGTTGCGACCACATCTAAACAGTGAATCTATCTAGTGTCTGTCTGTGAAAGCTACTTTTAAATAATGCATTACAATATTGCGTTACTCCCTAAAAAAGTAACTAATTGCATTACTTGATTACTTTTTATAGAAAGTAATGTTATTTTACATTACATTTGTGTTACTTTTTGTCATCTGAACTGGGCTTGCTTGTTTGTTTTTTTATATAAAAAGTTCTATTTTTGTCAAATGTAAAAGCCCTTTTGCACCAAAAGTGAAATGAATAAACATCAGACCGAAGGAAATGTAAATTCACATCTGTACAGTAGAGGGTGCAGCTCAAACAAATCTTTCATTTGTGCTACCTTTCTGGATTGCATGAAGAATAGGACGCAAACTCTTCAGTAATTAAAAAACACTTTATGTTTATCATTTTTGATAATTATGGATGAATTGGATCATCAAGGGTCAGCAGCAAAGACATTGGTTAATAAAATGGGATTAAATACATAAAGTATATGTGTGTTAACATATTTAATTATTGCAGGTTTGCGTCATATTTTAAGTTTGCATTTATGTGACCTTGTTTACTAGCCTGGCGTCTAACCTTGAATTTGAATGGATTCTGAGGGGCTGTCAATTTTATTGTTCATAAAAACAATAATAAAAAATGTTCCAAAGATATCGCTCCACTATATTGTTTCAATATAGTTGTGGTGTGGATTCTGCTATTTTCTTTTATAAGTTCATGTTTAAAGTTATCGTTCTCAGTTTTGGGGGTAACGCATTACATGTAGCTCGAGTTATGGAATAATATTACTTTTTCAAGTAACTAAGTAAAGCATTACTTTTGAATTTCTAAGAAAATATCTGATTTACTTTTTCAAATAAGTAACGCCAGTTACTTTTTCCCCCATTTATTGATTGACAAATCTCCTGTTGGGAATTTGGGAGTAAACATGATGTTACTGTATTCTAGACTAAATCTGAACATGCATTAATTCATCTCACTCACAAAAAAAAAACAAAAACAAAAAAAAAACAGATTCAGTATTCCTCAAAATGAATAAAAGCAGTGAAATGCAAACTCAGAATATGATGCAACCCTGCAATAATTAAATATGTTAAATAAAACAAATATCCTTTATGTATTTAATCCCATTTTATTAACCAGTGTCTTTGCTGCTGATCCTAGATGATGCAATTCAACCATACTAATAAGCAAAAATTACTTTAGATAAACTAACATTTGTGCTTCATTTTTTCTTTTTATAGCTGAAGAGTGATCTCCAGCATAAATGTACTTTTCTTTCAGCCTGAGGTGAATTCATTTCACTTTTGGTGTAAAAGGGCTTTTACATTAGAATTGTTTTATAGTAAAAACAAAGAAGTAAGCCATGTCCAGATTTAAAGTAACGTAAAAGTAACATAACGTATTACTTTGCATAAAAAGTAACAAAGTAATGTAATTAGTTACTTTTTCAGGGAGTAAGGCTGAATTGTAATGCATTACTTTTAAAAGTAACTTTCCCCAACACTGATCGTTCTTGGTATCCAATTGATGGGCACGTATGTTCAGTAAACTTGATTACCAGATTTACATTCTGTTGTCAGAAATCATTTGGAATAAGACTAACACTGACTTAATAAACTGCCGTCTCTAATAATAGTAATAATACAGATCTCCTTCACTGATTATTTCATCTGCTACATGGAACAATAAAATGCACTGAACATAAATCATCATTTTCCAATGAAACCAAGCCAAATCTTATGATTACTATTTGAATGACAGCCAAGAATTTTAGTCATGCACATTAAATTTTTTGCATCCTTTCAATGCAGTTCCACTTCAATGCATTTTGGTACGGCCCCTTGTTTTTCAGTGGTGTTAAAACATTAAAACAGATGCTAGTTGATCGATTCTGATTAACAAAAAGCTGTCCCCTAAGAGGTTTAATTGCAGTTACATAATAGGGTTTGGTGTAGTGCTAATTAAAATTGTTATACGTGAGTGGATGCATACAATAACTCTGACTGTGCCAAAAAGAAAACCAAATCCTTCCTTTCAAACTGTAGTGGATATTATATTTTTAAATGATGTTAAGAGTTAGAGAGACATTCAGGTCGTGACATCGTCCAGCAGCCAGCATTGTTAAATTATTTGTAAGTTGTGACAGTCAACAAGTTGCTGACTCTAATATCAGTTAGTCTGGAGGTGACACAGAAGTTGACATCAGGTCGGTTTGTACTTCTGCTTTGCAGAAGTGTTCTCATAAAACACTCAGTATGATGTTGAGAATATTTTGCTACAGATTTGCAAATGCTTAAAGATCAGTTGTGTAACTCTATCAAGGTTCTACTAAAACTCTTTCCTCTATATAATATCCAGAAACACAACAACATTCCCTATAGCCTGGTTGGACCAGCTGTTCAGTAAACTGCAAATGGGGATAGTGTTAGGGAAACCGTTTTTTGCAAATTCGGTATTCTAGTGCCTCAATAACCTACGTACTTCCAGTTTGACATAATGTGGTTTGCTTCGTAGAAGAACAGAAGATCGAAACTCATCCCTTCATAGAATATATATATATATACAGACCACCAGTCAAAAGTTTGGAGTAATTAAGATTTTTAATGTTTTGAATATTTTGAGAAACAGTTTTTGCTGCTTAATAATTTTCTTGGAAATCGTGGTACATTTTTCTAGGATTCTTACATTATGACTATAAAGTTAAAATTTTTTTTTACTTGAAATGTAAACCTTTTGTAACATTATACATATATTTACTGATACTTTCAATCAATTTAATGCAGAATAAATGTATTAATTATTTCGTTTTCTATACCATGGTTTCCACAAAAATATTTCACAGCAGAAACTTTTTTCAGCATTGATAATCAGAAATATTTCTTGAGCAGCAAATCAGCATATTAGAATGATTTCTGAAGGATCATGTGACACTGCAGACTGGAGTAATGATGCTGAAAATTCAGCTTTGCATCACAGAAATAAATTAAATTCTACAAATTGCAATAATAATTCACAATGTTATTTTTTGATCAGATCAATACAGACTTCTTTCAACAACAGTTATTCCAAATTATTCCAAAATAATTATTCCAAACTATTCACCGGTTGTATATATAGTTATAAGTTGTTTCTAAGTTAACATACACCTTGCAGAATCCACACGATGGGATGATGTGAAATAGCTTATTGAGAGAAAAACAGTTTTTATTCTGCAAGGTGCATGTGAACGTAAGACAACAACTGTATGTACAGTATAGGGCTGCAAAAGTCAAGATAAGTCACATTAATGCTGAAAACAAGATTAATTTATTCAATCATCTACCAGTCCTTAAAGCAGAAATAATCAGCCTTCCAATGAATAAATCTGTAAGTGCCTGGAATTACAGGAAATTCCTGAGATGTTATATAGAACACGGAAGTAGCTGTGCAAGTAGTCAATTTAGCCAGAAAAGAAGCTGACAAAACTGTTATTAGGGCAACGACAAGAGAAATGCTATTGCATATTTTGGTGTTGTATGCAGATGTTATAGTTATCAGGTATCTACATACCAAAACCAAGGACATAACAAGCAGGCGTATTTACAAGACACATTTCAGGGCCTGGGCCACTGACCAGAACTAGATCTGGGGGTTCGGGGTTCGATTAGGGCTTCTGTCGCAGACGGGTCTGGATCAGCTGCGCCTTTCAGAACATCCAAACGCTTGCGAAACGGCTCCTTTTTTGGGCAGAGCAAGAAGTCGTACACAAGAGCAGCAGCCACTCCACCGCACATCGGTGCAATCCAGTAGATCTACGTGAGGAAATAACTATTACATTTGAGAGATAACAAAGCAGTGAAATTGTTGTTTTTGCACTTTCTTGCAAAAGAAAAAATGTTTTTGCCACTGCATTTTAACCTAGGATATAATCAAATCATAAAGCAATAAACTGGTATTAATTTTTGATTGTATTCAAAAAGCAATTGTGATCTGTTCATTTACACTCAGTGCTGGGTAGATTACTTACAAATTGTAGTCTGTTACTGATTTCAAATTACATGACAAAAATGTTAGTTTTTAACGTAATTCATTACATTACACATTTCAGGTAATATAATCAGACTACTTTTTGATTACTTTTAAATTACTTTCGAGCTAACTGGTCACATTGGTTTAAATCATATTGACATAAAATACAAAGAGAAAGTAAATATATATTATATGTGTTGCTATTAACAACACAAAATGCATTAAACACTATATTACGTTAAAGTTTCCCAAAATGGAGTTTGTGAAGGAACTTCAGGGGGTTTGTGAGTTAAATAAAAAGCTAATAATTAATTAAATCATAAAAATTACATTTAAATAAATATTTTTAAAATTGCAATAATAAAACATTTAATAAAAACTTTTAAAAAATGTATCTACATGTCATGTGACCATGTGAATAATATAAAGTCAATAAAAAAGTACCTTACATGTTTTTTAAAATGTAATGTAATCTAATTGCCTACTATAATCTAGTACTTAATTATTTAAACCTGATTTCGTAATCCAGATTACTTGTAATCGGTTACTATCCAGCACTGGTTAAACTTCGATTTCAAAAGTCCACTTTAGATGTACTAGTAACTATAAATAACTTTTGTAACTACTTGTTCACTAGCATGACATGTACTTGAAAAGTTAGCCTACTTATAGTCAGTTGAGTGTCTGTTGAGGGAGCATCAAAATAAAGTGCTAGCAGAGCTTAAGCATTAATACTCCAATGACTGCTAGATGACAGTTGTAAAGTTAGTAGAATAGTAGAATAGTTAGTAGAATGTCTAAAATGTTACTATTTGTTCTTAGAACAATCAAAGAATGTGGGAAGAACGTACCCAGTGGTTTTTAAATGCTTCAAGAACAACGGCTGGTCCAAAAGATCGAGCAGGGTTGATGCCGCACCCGGTATAACTGATCTGGGGACGGGAATGATGAGCTTATATAAGTTTATGATGAGCAAGCTGACACAAAGCAGAATAGAGACCTGACTAAACTTGGTTTGAAGTCTGCTCATCTAATTCCAAGGTCATTACTTTTGGTTGATGAAAAGTAAATTATCGAGTGCTTACTGCAACCAGGTGCCCTAAACCAACTGACAGTCCAATGGCTAGGGGTGCAGAGCCTGCAACATCAGTTCGATGTTTGTCTGTTGAGGCCAAGACACAGAGGACCAGCTGAAAGGTTGCAAAAAGCTCAATGGCAAATCCCTGACCCGCTTTCACCCCGTTGCTGAGCTAGAGGAAAATAACAAAATATAAATAGTGGGATTATATTGAGAAGATGCAAAAAAAGATTATACTACAGTCATATTACAATAGCAAGACAGGATAATAAATGCAGTTTCAAGAATACGTCCCAACTTTTGGTTGAATTTTGAGCAACTGCACCATTATTGTCAGAAGAAAAAGACATTTAACAAACACTGACCTTATTAATCACACTACATGGGATAAATTGTCAGAATGGGAACCTACGGTAACATACTGTAGACTTTTTATTGCAAAATTTAAACACTTGCAAATTAAAATTCACAAAAGAGCAAAAAAAGAAAAGATTATATACACAAACAGCAAACAGTTGTTTTTGCAAACGGAAACTGTGATTAAAACATTAAAAGAAAAGACAAGAAAAAAACTGTTAACTGTGCTCTTAAATCAAGATTATTGTCATTTTATATTATCATTGCACTAAAGCAAAGTATTAAAATATCATCTGGAAAATGTTTACATTGTTTACTAAGTTAACAGCTTATGAAATAATATTGCACTACCAAAAGTTTTTGAACAGTAAGACTTTTAATGTTTTTTAATGTCTCTTCTGCTCACCAAACATTTATTTGATCCAAATTACTGCAAAAACACTAACATTTTTAAATATATTTAAAATAACTGTTTTCAAATATTTTAAAATGTAATTTATTCCTGTGATTTCAAAGCTGAATTTGTAGCATCATTACTTTAGCCACATGATCCTTTAAAAATCATTCTAATATTCTGATTTGCTGCTCAAAAACATTTATTATTATTATTATAATGTTGAAAAAAGCTAAGTAGAATTTGCTCTGTTTTTTTTCGATGATTAGAATGTTCAGAAGAACAGTGTTTATCTGAAATAGAAATCTTTTGTAACATTATAAATGTCTTTTTCATCACTTTTGTTCAGTTTAAAGCATCCTTGGTAAATAAAAGTATTAATTTCTATAATTTCTTCTGCTTTTGCTGTATTATGGATCAAATAAATGCAGGCTTGGTGAGCAGAAGAGAATTCATTAAAAAAAAAACACATTAAAAAACATTAAAAATCTTACTGTTCAAAAACTTTTGACTGGTAGTGTATGTATAAAAAATATTAAACATATTTTATATTTTAAATGCACATGTTAGCCTTGACAGCCCTTAAAATACATTTTCTAAAAAAAAAATGTCATCATTTTTTTTTTCCCAAAAACTTTTTGCTGCCCTGGATGCCGTTAAAAACACCTTATATTGGCACACCTTGCCCTTATATATGCCAGTGTGGTTTTATTGTTATACAAGCAAAAAAGAAAGAAAGAAAAGATATTGGAATCAAATTTAAGACATTTTTACATTTTTGAAACCAACATTCAAATTCATGGCTAGTTAAAATACGTCTGTGTTATAGCAGCCCCTAACAAATTCCCCATGTGACAACTAACCATGTAATAGAATTCTGAATGTATTATTAGTGGTTGTGATTCAGTATTATGTATAACGCAACTTACCATATTGAGTGCCAGTGTTGTTTCAGGGTCAGGACTAACTTTGAGCATAATGCCACTTGCCAGCACAGCTCCCACCATCTGGGCAATGATATACATGAAGGCTTTGAAGACACTGATCTGACAGCTGACCAAAAGTCCTAAAGTAACAGCTGGGTTCAGGTGGGCTCCACTGACATGCCCCAAACTCTGAGCCAAAGTGGCAATGGCCAGGCCAAAAGCTAAAGCTACTTTAACCTCTTGGTCGGGAAATCTGTTATGCTTGTTTCCGATGGCAGAGGCTATGCCAATAAAAACAAAAACGGTCATCCCAACGAACTCGGCCAATACCGCCCGCCAAAACGACCAACTTTTAAGCTCCCGTGCCATTACGAGTGTTGTTCCTTTTCTGCTTTTTAGTTGGTAAATGAAAATGCCAGCTAAGCTACCACTTATAAACACTTGGTGAAAGATGGTTGACAGGAAACTGGTTTTAACAAAGCAACCACAGTTTTAGAACAGAAAATGGCAAGAGGAAGAAGGTAGTTAATTGCTATCTGCCTAAAAGCTAATGTCACATAACAAGAAGATTAAGATCCAGTAGATCCAGTTTTCAAATCAAGATCTTTGAATGTTGCATTTTTGGGAGTCATATACTTGCAAGATCCTATGCTGCACTGATGTATATGGTGCATAATGAACACACTGTTCAATGTTTCTGGGTTTAAGACGTTCACACGGCTGTTTAAAACATGCAAATACTATATGTCTTCCTTTCTGGTCACAAATGGAAAGCTGCGCTGTCAATTTTTTATAATTGAAGTGTAAAACTCTAGATGGCACAGGCTGATGGGTTGTTAATGCAAACTGATGATGTTTGCAGTGTTAAACTACTTGGCACAAGTATTGGTTTATGTTGCATATGCAGCCAATAAATAATGCAGCTATAATTGCGTTGGTGTGTTGGTATGGATGTCAGAGTGTGGTATGCGTGCATGTCATAAAAAAAATTGTGTGTGTGCTTGTAATATTTGAGAGAGAAAAACTCTACTGCAAATCACAAATCCAACCACTGTGTGCAGCAGAGGAGTTTTGCTGGCATCTGATGGGGAAAATTTGGTACTGCGCCCAAACAAAATCTTCCTGAAAGCTCATTTTTTGAGATATTTGGAACACAGCTTGTGCTAGATTTTCTAGCAGGTTTAGAGATCAGCGTTTCATAAAATATGTATTTTATATAAACTATTTTTCGTAAAGCATTTTCATAAACTTCTATAACTTCTTTTTTGGTTTCACTTTTTAAACATTTTTTAAATTCAACAATAATCTGCCATGGGTCTTCTTTAAAATGAGACCAAACTTAACTCTGTGCTCCCAAACTTCATTTTCTTTTTTTTTTTTTTTTTTTTTTTTTTTTTGCACCAGGTACACAAAATTGTTCCTCACAGGACCTTAAGGACAAAAATGTCCCCATTGAAACCCATTAAAATGTTTTTAATCACAGTGCCATTTAACTGTAAAATGATGCAATTTTAATGAACAGGCTTTCATTCTGTTGTCAAAGCTTTAAAATTGTATTTCTTTTTTTACTATTTTTTACCAGATGGTGTCATTTTTTTTTTAGGTTGTGGCCAATAAAGCATATACTTGCTTTATTCCTGTTTTCTGCTGTGTATAATAGAGCCAGTTGGATAAATAATGCAGCTAAAATTGTGTTGGTGTGTTGGTATGGATGTCAGAGTGTGGTTTGCATGTGTGTCATAAAAAACAAAACAAAACAAACAAACAAACAAACAAAAAAAAAAAAAACAATTGCGTGTGTGCTTATAATATGTGACCCTGGACCACAAAACCAGTCTTAAGTCGCTGGGGTTTATTTGTAGCGATAGCCAAAAATACATTGTATGGGTAAAAATTATTGATTTTTCTTTTATGGCAAAAATCATTAGGAAATTAAGTAAAGATCATGTTCCATAAAGATATTTTGTAAAATTCCTACTGTAAATGTATGAAAACTTAATTTTTGATTAGTCAAATACATTGTTAAGAACATTATTTGAAGAACATTAAAGGCAATTTTCTCAATATTTTGATTTTTTTGCACCCTCAGATTCCTAATTTTTAAATAGTTGTATCTCAGCCAAATATTGTCCTATCCTAACAAACCATACATCAACGGAAAGCTTCTTTAATCAGCTTTTGAAGAAATGACCCTTATGGCTGGTTTTGTGAACCAGGGTCACATATTTGAGAGAGAAATACTCTGTGTGCACCAGAGGAGTTTTGCTGGCATCTAATGGGGAAAATTTGGTACTGCGCCCAAACAAAATCTTCCTGAAAGCTAATTTTTTGAGATATCAACCTCAAATTTGGAATCCAACTTGTTTAGATTTATGGCTTTGATTTTCTGGCAAGTTTCGAGTTCAACATTTCATAAAATATATATTTTATATAAAATATTGTTCATAAAGCATTTTCATAAACTTAAACCTCTATAACTTTTTTTTTGGTTTCATCTTTTAAACTTTTTCTACTTCAACAATAATCTGCCATGGGTCTTCTTTAAAATGAGACCAAACTTAACTCTGTGCTCCTAAGCCTTAATTTTTTATGACGGTTTTTTGACATGGACATTTTTGTCCACTAAGGACCTATGTGTAACTTTTTTATTGATGCACAAGGGTTACATGACTGGTTAGCATCTACTAGAACATTTCGCAGTGTGCTTTTTAGAGCTCTTCCTCCTCCCCAGCTCCACCTGTATATATCTGCTAGGTTATTATATATGCTACTTGTGCAGCAGGAGTGTGTCTTAAACACTCACAGCACTGTGTCTGCCAATGTATTGGCAGTAGCAAGTTTCTGTACTTGTTTTGCATCAGCAGCAGCAATAATCTACAGCAACAGCAATAACCAACAGCGCAGCAGTTCAGCAGCGTAGCAGATCTATTCTGCCAAGGCCAAATACGTTAACAATGTCATATCCATTAACATGCTAAAAATTTCACAGAATTGTAATGATATAACTTTTTTTCTTTTAAGTACAATGAACGTTCAGTAGTACTTGCACAAAATGAACTTACTTTATTAAGTGAATATGATTGTTAGGTTGTACCCTGGTTGCAAAAGTGGGCCTGCATCTTCATTGCACCCACTGGTCGGGTACTTAAAAGTGCAAAGTTTAATCTATTTACTCAAGCACAAGATACACATGTAACATTGCATCACATTTCCTCAGCTATCTTTTTATTTAGTTTTATTTCTTATCACACCAGGTTTTTTAAAGTAAGGTTTGTCTCAGTGCCTGAGATTTTTATCTCACAAAACAAGACTTTTGGGCCAACCAGGAAAACTCTTACATTTAGAAAAACAAATACACCACACAAAGGACTACCTCTGTAGACCTAGGAAAAGGGAACACACACACACACACACACACACACACACACACACACACACACAAATCTAGACACTGATAAGAGATTAAACAGCAGTAGTTGACAAAAGAAACTTGTTTCACACTTTCGTGGACAAAATGTTCTGATCTCCTTTAGGACATCCAAAAATAAATTAGACCCTATGATATTTAAGATGTTGTCAACATACTACACTTACAGTGTAAGGAAAATGAAAAACAAAACAACAACAACAAAAACAAAGAGATTTAACATCTATATCTTGGGAACAAAGGCATCAAGCAAACACTATTATTGGATTAAAACAGATAAGAAATACATTTTGGATAAACTGCATTGATTTGAGTCTTTTTTCAGAGCTGTTGATGTCATAAACATTCTGTTCACAAGTTATTTACCTTAATTTTACTTTGTTTACTTTGCATGTCACATATCTCAATCACGCTCTTCACTGATACTGTTCTCTCCTTTGTAACTTTTCATCAAAATGTTATGGCAAAATTAGTGGTTGTGATGAAAATAGCAACACTGATTGGGTAGTGGCAGCATCTAATGCCACATTTAAATCAAAGACAGAGGTGGGAATATCTCAGTTTATATTTACATGTATGCATTTGGCAGACACTTTTGTCCAGAATGACTTACATTGCATTCTGTCAGTACATGCATTCCCTGAGAATCAAACCCATGAGCTTGGCATTGCTAGCGCTGTGCTTTACTGCTTGAGCTATAGGAGTTGATTCATTCCTGTCAGTCACACCACAAGATGGCACCCTGACGTAACAAGAATATTTCATTTTCCACCAATTATGGCAAAATCATAATTTAAAGCAACATTCAGACTGTACATTTCTGTGCATTTGTGTACAGATTGTAAACTTTGGAATGCAACATTGTAATCATGCGGAGAATGTATTTATTTATTTATTTATTATTGGGTACTCATTCATGAACACTGATTTACTACACAACCTTGGGAACAATAAGGAAAAAAGAGATGCGACATTCCTTGGTGTGGAACAGGATACGCAACAGGATAAGATGCACAAAGAAAGGAGGTGGGCTTCCAGGCTTTATCCATGGGGTGGATACTAGTCCATTAAACATCATTAAAGACCACTTCCAGAAGCGTGTGATGGCTTATTCACCTGTCTTAAATATTTCCGTACATGTGTGGACTGACGTTAGTGTTTATTGACATTGAGATTCTAAACAAGATTCTCCTGTTTAAAAACGACATGTTGCTTCCCTCTTCTCAGAGAAGCCAATATGAAAGAAAATGATGGTAAATCATTACCAAACAATATCATAGCCAATGAAACTAGGACATGATGTTAAAAATCAACATCAGTTAATCAATAAGTTGTATAAACGATTACATCATTTTAGTAATATTGATTTTCTTGTATATAAATGTTTGATATTGCGAAATAAAAGTCAGTGTTTGTGCATGTGCAAAAATAGGAAAATTAACTAAAATGAACTTGGTCTAGGCTGTTTAGACATGATAAGCATGTATCACACACTGTTTCATATTGCTCTGCGGCTTATTTCATGTCTTACACCAAGATTGTCCTCCGATATGCTTTATAATTGCATAAAGTTCACTTAAACACACATGCAAAAATATCCAGGTCACATTCTCCAAAATCCTCCTGAAAAATGAAATTTAAATTGTGCACTTTTCTCATTTTCCTCAAAGGCCAATCAAATAATGCTTAATTAAAAAAAAAAAAAACATACTCTCCCTATTAAAGGAGAAGTTCACTTCCAGAACAAAGATTTACAGATAATGTACTCACCCCCTTGTCATCCAAGATTTTTTTAATGAAAATAACCGATCGTTTTGCTAGATAAGACCCTTCTTTCTTAGCTGGGATGATCGTTTACAACCGCATTTGGGATCGTTTCAAGCCGCATTTGGACTTCGTTTTGGAAGTTAAAACTCGGGGCATCATATCGGTCCATTATATGGAGAAAAATCTGAAAATGTTTTCCTCAAAAAACATAATTTCTTTACGACTGAAGAAAGAAAGACATGAACGTCTTGGATGACAAGGGTGTGAGTACATTATCTGTAAATTTTTGTTCTGGAAGTGGACTTCTCCTTTAAGACCCATGCAAGATTAGAGAAGTTTCAATACATGTATAAATTTAGCAGATGCTTTTCAAAAAACACTTGAAATGAGACGTACGGCATCTCTGAAATGTGAAATATTGCTATTGTCAGAGTTCTGTGTCTTTTGTGCTCTTGTTTTGTTGTCTAGTCTCTTAGTTTGTAGTTGTAGTTCCTGTTTCCCGTCTGTGATTTCCTGATTGTTCTCATTTGTGTCTCGTGCCTCATTAGCCCTAGTATTTATAGTACTCTTGTTTCCTTAGTGCCCTGTCCCTTTGTTTGAGTTTACCCACTGTTGGGAGTTTCTAGCATCATGATTCAGGTTCATGTTCATAGTTAAAGTCTAAGTCAAGTCTAACTATCTGAAAATGAACTGCATTTAGGTTTTGATTGAAAAAATATATTTGTGATTGAAAATATATGAATCAAAAACATCAACTAATATTTAAACTTGATTTTCACTTGAACTGTAATTTGAAGAAAAACACACTTATATTTAAGATTAAACATCCTGAAGTTTAATTACAAAAAACAATAGCATAGTGTACACATAGAACAATACAAAGTGAAAAAAGCTCACAAAAACACAAAGTGATTCTACATTTTGTGAAAAATTCGAAAATAGTGAAAACGGTATAAATTTCCTGAGGTACATACTGATTCACTAAATAAGAATAAAAACAATAATACAAAACTCTAACCAGTCCATACAAAATGCCAGCGGTCCCTTTAAACAACTACAAAGACGGTTTTACATTTGCAATTCCACACTGTCATATAGGCAATTAAAATTAATGCTATTTCCCTGTGGGGAAAAACTGATTTATTTACAGATGATTTGTGGCCTTGAAGAATATCATACACTAAATACGCAGAGTATCGCGTCACTTTGATGTCATCTCGACAGCAGGGGGATCATCAGTACCGTTGACGTCGTAGTCTGTGGCCGGGCCAGACACCAGCACTCTCACGCGGTCGGGGAAGTCGTCCATTTTAGGGTAGAGCAGAAAGTCATAGACCAGCGCAGCTGCCACACCTCCACACATAGGGCCTACCCAATAGACCTGAAAACAGCAGAGAAATCATTTCAAACATCAGCTGGAAACAGCAAATTCAAAAATATTTAAAAGTATATGTGTTTAAGAGAGGGGCTGGATATGTTATATCATATAAAACATTTTTGAGGGTGCATGCCAGTACTAAAATTATTTTTGGAAGATTTGTTGCAATTTTATTGGAGTTTGTTTTGCAAGTAAACACTATTTCTATTTTTGTACTTCAAAATTTTGTGTTTAATCCAGTGTGCTGCTTGATATTTCTTTGTTATTTTTTGTGAAATTTACTTGCCATTTCTAAGTGAAAATAGTTTCTACACCACATTTCGGTGCACTTTAGACATTCTGTTAACTGTAAGTTACTCTGCAAGTACATTTCAACTTATTCTACTACCCTAACCATAATCTAACAGTCTACTAAATCTCTAACGATACACTGTAAAAATGACTCATGAATTTAACGGTAAAAAACTGCAAAAATGCTACAGTAAAAACCTGTTAAATGGTTAACGGTAAGTTCTGCTACTATATACAGTGAAAAACTGTATTTGACATTGCATGTAATTTTACGGTAGTATACAGTTTTCGGAAGTGAAAAAGAACATTAAATTTACAGTGAATAACCGTAAATTGACATTCCCAGAATTTGATGCTGTTGAAATAACTGTTTCTTCTTAGTTTTTTCTTATCAGTTTTGTACATTAGGGTTACATCTAATGTTGTTAAATGAATGTTTATTGCATTATTTCAGCTTCATGTGTGTTACCATGATGGTGTTTAGTGTTTGTGTGAATGACACAAGCTGCTTGTGATGGGCTTTGGTTCATCATGTGATGTTCTTATCACCACATGGTTTTGGTGGTTATCAGTGTTTTACAAAGGTACAAAACAGATTTTAGTACTTCAATAGATTGGTACGTTAACATTATATCAGTTAATGAAATTGCGGTATTTAAATGTAAATTTAAGTTAAAACCGTAAAACTCCAAATGTTGCTACCATATTTTTTTTACGGTAAAATTCTGGCAACCACAGCTGCTGTTTTCTTTTTTACCGTAAATTTTACAGATTTTTTTAAAGTTGTAGTTAGTTCACATGTACTCGCAAAGTTACTTGTAGTCGACATCAGTATAAAGAGTAACCCGTTTTTATTTCAGTTCTGGGTTTGCTTACAAGCCCAAGTCAAGTGTCACTCACAATCTATGTGATATTCTGGTCTCCAAATATGACTTGAGTCATCCTCTAATGCCAGTATACAGTGTATCAGATTTTAATAGTTCATTTCTCCTCAATAAGCTGAATTTGAGGTATCATTAATGTCTGTACCAAACATACTTAAGGTATAGAGTTCGTTCATGTCACTATATCCATCTCCAAGATGTCTTTGTGTACAAACCTCTCATAAACATCTTAAAAGCCATTTCTGAAATGATTATTCAGCACTGTATTGCAGGTAAGCAAACAATACATCTACATGATAAAAATATGCACTTTAAAGGGACAGTTAATGCAAAAATGAAAATCCTTCAAGTTATTCCAGACCTGTATGAGTTTCTTTTTTCTGCTGAACACAAAAGAACATATATTTTGAAGAATGTTGGTAACCAGTTTTTGATGCCCATTCACTTCCATAGTATTTTTTTTTTTTAATACTGTGGAAGTCAGTGGGGACCAAAAATTGTTTGGTTACCCATATTCTTCAAAATATCTTCATGTTCAACAACAACAACAACAACAAAAAAAAAGAAACTCAGACAGGTTTGGAACAACTTGATGGTGACCAAATGATGAAAGGATTTTAATTTTTGGATGAACTGTTCCTTTAAATAGACATCTCTGCATGTACATATGCTATCTAAGACTTTAAGTACACTAAGTAACCCTTAGCAAACAATAATAAACATGTGATTTAACTAGGTTAACTATAGATTATTCCTGACTAGACATTCATCTAAAACAATACAAGTGTTACTCATTAACTATAAAAGTTCAACATGAGCTGATTCTGCCTTCTGATAAGACCCTGAATGGTTTACATTTCACATATTCATTCTCTAGATATTTTTGTATTAATATTCAAAGGGGAAAACAAAAATGTAATTTTACCCAGTGGTTGGTAAAATCCCGCAGAATCACTGCAGGTCCGAAGGATCGAGCCGGATTGATCCCGCATCCCGTGAAACTGATCTACACACAGAAACAATACAAAACAAAAGAGTCATGGGTGATTGAGCAGGAGAAATAAGCTGCCTCTTTTCTGATTGGTCAGGCTACCTTATTTTAATTTCTCTTAAAGCAGAAGCTAATTTACATAACTAAACATCACTCTATTCATGTGGTGTTGCTTTATGTATTCATATGGTAACCCTGGCAATATTTACTACATTTACAGGAATGCAGATGCAGAACGGAGACAAGAGCAGGAGAAGTGTGAATGCTGATTACTCACGGCTGTCAAATGGCCCAGACCAACGCTGAGGCCGATGGCCAGAGGGGCGGAGCCTGTCACGTCCCGCCTTCTTTTGTCTGTGGTTGCTATGACACATAACACTAGCTGGAAGGTAGCGAAGAGTTCAATACCAACACCTTGACCGGGAGAAATATCATTGTTGATCTGTAAACAAATAAATGACACAAAGATTTTTGTGAAAATTCAAACCACTAATCAGTATTTCTAATCCTTTATTTGCATGCTTCGGCATCGCAATCAATTTAAAGCGAATGAAACACTCCTTTTATAACTTAAAGCTATAAAAAGAGGTATAAGCATGAATAATATATATGTAAATACACCTCTGTAAGTAATAGTTTCTAGGTCAGAGGACAGCCTTCTTACAGCCTTCACTCAGCAATAACATGATATGACTCTGTTTACTGGCAAAGCAAATAAGTGCATTACGCCTTCTTGAAATGTTAAGAAAACATAATCACTGGAAAGAACGCCGCCTCTGAAGACGGATGATAAGAGTATCGTCAGCCCACACGCCCCTTCACAGTGACTGATTCTGACGCACTGAACTGTGTTGCTTTAGTGTCACTAAGAAACTATAGTTTGTTTATATTTTGAATCAGTTTGTATTTTTATATTACTTATAGTTTATATATTATTTATAGTTTTAGTAATTTGTTGTGTTTATAATTTACTTAGTTTATTTTTGTTTTAAATATCCATATATTTTTATTTGTATTTATTATATTTATTTAAAGTTTCAATTTTAAAATTTCAATTAATGAGAAACTTTTTTACGATTTTAGCTGTTCGGTTTACTATTTGTAATTTTTAAAAGGTTATTTTATTTTATTTTTGGAAATCCTGCTGATATTTCTAACAGGTAAGATATGTAATAATGTAATATTATAGTAATAATATAGTAACATATATAAAATGTAATACAAACACTTTAGTGTTCTGTAAAAAGTGAAAATACAAAGATACAAAAAAAGTTATATATACATTTATATATTTTTACCAATTTAAATTTCTCAGTTATTCTAATTATTAATTCATGAAAATTAACAAATCATCAGTTTGCTAGATTTGAAATTTACATTCTATTACAGATCAGATTATTCCCGTTTGGAGATTTGTTAAAAAATTTACATAATGGTTATTTTAAAATAGTAAGTAGACTGAAAGAAGTAAACAGAGCAGTCTTATCAGAGATACTGAAGATCAGCGTACTCACCGTATTTAGCCCGAGGGCATCCCCTTTGGTGACGCCATACACGATGCCGCTCGCCAGCGCCGCACCAAACATCTGGGCCACGATGTACATCACAGCCCTCAGCAAGCTGATCTGACAGCTGGCCAGCAAGCCCAGCGTCACAGCTGGATTCAGATGGGCTCCGCTGATGTGACCGAGGCTTTGGGCAAGAGTGGCGATGGACAAGCCAAACGCAAGAGCCACCTTGACCTCCTGATCTGGATTGGTATTGTTGGGGTTTCCAACTGCAGCTGTAATGCTGAGGAAGATGAAGAGGGTCATACCCACCAGCTCGGCCAAAACGGCCCTCCAGAACGCCTTGCTCTTCAGCTCCTTCATGACTGGCAGCTCTGGGCACTTGGATGTGTCAGTGTGGGGGTTTCTGAGGGCACTGAGTAAGTTTCTCTGCCAAAAGAGAGTATTTATAGGGCAGGTCCTGCTAATGAAACAGGGGGCGGGTTTAAGCTACGGGGGCAGAAAGAGTGAGTGAGAGAGTGGAGAAAAGGCAGGCAAAATTAATGAGAAATCTTTAGTTTTTCTACACTTAGTATCAGAGAAGTGCATAATCCAGCCTTGATTAAACATCGATATCTATTTGATTTGAACACTAAAGCAGCGGAACTTATCCTGTTCCAATCTGGAGATCAAATTAGTGTATTGTTAAAATGTTTCGGATTTTAGAATTATAGTAACTTAATCAAAGCTAAGTTTGGAAACTATGTTACATATATAAAAATTACATTTTAGTTCACTTCAAAGTTTTCACCCATTCCTGAGATTACAGTTCTGCACACTCTGAACTTTCAGGGACATGAGATACATGAATGATTTCAGCTATGATCAGAGCTTTGCATGGACAGTTTGTGAAAGTCAAACAGAAACAAAAGTACTATATGTAATTTCATTACACATGGACAATTCACATGAAGTTCAGAACACTGGAACAAAGTGAGATTAAATTTTTTTCATCTATTACACACACACACACACACACACACACAGGTATTTCTATCGTTATGGGTTCATTCAATAGTTTTTCTACTGTATAAACTCTATTTTTTATCCCCTAACTCTAAACCTACCACTTCACATTTCTGCATTTTTATTAGATTTTCAAAAAAAAAGTCAAAAAAAAAAAAAGTCAAAAAAAGTTCAAAATTTACTGGTTTTACTACACTTGTGGGGACATTTGGTCCTCATAATGTAGTGAATACCAGGTACACACACACACACACACACTTGTTGGGTTTCCATGTTTTATGGGGACTTTTCATAGACATTTTCGTTCTGTACAATTTTTATATTCTAACCCCACCCCTAAACACCCTCACAAAAACATTCTGCATTTTTACATTAAAAAAATAAATAAAATAAATAAATAATATAATAAAATAATAATAATTAAAAAATAATAATAAAAAATGAGCAAGCTGTTTTCCTTATGGGGACCAAAGAATGTCCCCAAAGTAAAAAGACAAAATATCTGCATTTTTTTTTTAAAATTTTTTAAATTGTATGTATTTATTAATTAACTTAATACCTCAATCAAAAAATAAAATAAAATAAAATAAAATAATAATAAAATATTATATTATTATATTATGTACAAAACACAAAAGAGTAAAAACACAAAAACAGCTCCCTCTGCACCTCAGACAACAGCAAAGTAACAGCAAGTTTAACCTCTCTCTACATACAACAGAAAAAATATTTGAATTTGAGTGATTTAAACTCTTAAGCCACACTTATGTAGGAGTGTCATTTGCATTACATAAAAAACAAACAAAAAAACAAACAAAAAACAAAAAAAAAAAACAAAAACAAATGGCATATGCAAAGAATTGATTCTCTGAGCCAACTTTTTCTGAGGTGTTTTTATGTTTTGCTGTTTTCAAAGTAAACCAATGAAGCCAAAATGTAATGCCAAACCTTCACATTCCTCCACATATTGTATTAAAGCTAACTGCATTCAACACCTGATTCTTATTGCCAAAATAAAGACTTTAGAGGACGTCTGCTATCAGTGCTTTGAGGATTTTTCTGGCTCCTGCTGCAAATGAACTTGTGTGTGCCTTATCTCTCTAGAAGCACATGCACGGGTGTTTACATTGTTTAGGGTTTCCTGTTGGCTCATTCATCATTTTTGTACTCTAGGTTCTAACTGTGATTTCAGCTGCACCTGCTCAGTTCTTTTCTAAACGGATGAACAGATTTAACTGTCATTTAAAATCAAATCTTACATTTTTACATACATAACATTCACAAGTATAAACAATGCCTGGCACTCTTTGAACATCTACCTGGAGAACATCAGGATCTACATAAGATAAACATGTAATCCCAGCGAATGACAGAGTCCTGGCTTTGTAGATATGGCTGACAGAGAACTGTTGATCTAGGGCCTGTGCCAATAAAGATATGCCCCAATCATGAATCACACATTATCTGCATTCTCATAATTATTTTCGCTACTGATTGGCTTGTTAAAATGAACTTAGTTCTGGTTTATCAGTTCTTGTGAATTTGAATAATTGGGAATAATTGGAGGTTTAGATTTTATTTCATTCTAAATAGATTTAATTCTTTCATTTAGATTTATTAATGCAATACCTCTTGTGTTAATTTCTTTCCTGAAATAAAATTCTTGATCTATTTCCAGTTGTAAAATACACTTGTCACAGATATTTTCAATTGTTCCTCTAGTTACAGTATTTACACTGATACTGATAACTTACATGAAGCATACAGTGTCGCCCTTTCAGATACGCGAAGCGTAAACAAGCTGTCAAAAGATTAACATAGTTTCGTAGGTACTCAACAGAGCAAACCAGACACCTTTAAGAGATATATTGGATTGCATGTTTCTAACAACTCATCTGTTAGAAACCAGAATTATTCCCATTTATTTTAATGAAGTAATTGTCACTGGCTTCTGTTTACAAATCCCCAATAATTTCATTGTACACAGATAATGTTGACAGTGTTCTTTGCATTCTGCTGAAGTAGCTTGTATCAGCATTAACCCATCCACTGTTTTTTTTACAATGTGTGTTTAAAATAATTTGCGCTGAGTAATGCACTCAGCTGAGTGTGTTATGTGAGCATGGACTGATTAGCAAACATTAGCTCTGAAAACCTCAGTAAAAACTCATTTCACACCCTCTGAGATATGTGTAGGATGAGCAATGCCTCTTTAATGGACTGTACAGGGCAGAAGTCAAAAGACTCTTCATAAATCTCATGTCAGGCAATCAGAGACACTCGAGTCTCTTGGCTGTGTTTCATTAATCCTGACACTTTGTCTGTCAGATCACTATAAACATGCAAGTCATCTTTTCACGATGTGAGGAACACCGCAATGAAGAGCACTGCATGGCACTAGAAAAATTCACATTCAGTGTGTTTTGACAAAACTGTACACTGTATTGCAACTGTGTTCATTTTTAAGATTATAATGTGTCTGACTTTGTCATCCGCTTCTATTTTTAGCTGTATAAAGCAGCTTGTTTTGCTGCTTAATATTGCAAATTGGTGCATCGTACCATATTATTTTAATGTATTATCTTAATTATGAACACACTGGTTTGTAGTGCAAACAGTTTTACAGTTCTCTGCACTTTGTTATTCTTCTCGTTACTTACCTACAGTGGCTAATGAACCGGAAGTCTTGCACCTTCACAGAAAACAGCTTACTTCTACACTGAGAAATAAGGTGGATAGGCTAAAAATATATGCACCAGAAGAACAGAAGCAATATCAATTAAATGGGTAACATGTATGTAACAAATATGTTACAAATATGTAGCTTTACAACTACATGTCAATAGTCTACTAACAGACAGGTGTTCATTTAAAAAGGGTCATCAGATGCTAAGTTCACTTTTACATGTTGTTTGAACATTAATGTGTGTTGGCAGTGTATGTACAAATCTACCCTATAATGATAAAAATCCATGCAGTGGATTTTAATTAATCTGTAAAAATAATATCCCCAAATCGAGCCATTCTCAGATGCCTGTCGGTGTGGCCACTCCCATGATGGTTTATTTACATGAGCATCTTACCTAAGATCAGCTGTAACAGTCCAACCTCCATGTTTTGATGCCGGAGCAGGGATGTAAGTTAGACAAGAATTGAGAGATTGAGGTGTTGTGTTGCTGAATGTAATAATGAACGTAGTGGTCGTCATTTACTCCCGACATCTGAGCCGCTGAAGATGCAGTGAATTACGTTTGTTTGTGAAGGGAATGCACCTCCCAATCTACATATATCCATCTATGTTTGCACAAATCATTCATGATCCAGCTTCACCTACAGCAGAAGTGAGTATAAGGGTTTTTTATGAATCTTTGTGAACCCCCTTCCTAATAATGTGTTAGTTAGCAAGTTTTTAGCGGCTAAACGCGGCTAAATGTGGCTAAAGTAAACATGCTCACCACTCCACAGAGAGAAGAGAGGGGCAGGGCAAGCAGAGCTCATTTGCATTTAAAGCAGCCTCGACCAGAATGGGATGATTTTTGCAGAGCTGATTTTGGCAAGGTAAAAAGGGTGTTGTTTTACAATACCATTGAGAATTTTTAACCAAAGTATACCTAAAGAATCATATCAACTTGTGGAAAATGGGCATCCAATGACCCCTTTAAAAGTAGGGCTTATGTCAGGAATGACCATTAGGTGGCAGTGCCTTTCATACACGCTTATGCACACAGTTATACTGTATATACACTCTTAAAAATAAAGGTTGTTTTTTAGCATCGGCTTCATGAAGAACCTTGAACATCCATGGAACCTTTCAAATGCAGAAAAGTTTCTTTATAGTTGAAAAAGGTTCTTCAGATTTTTAAAATGTTCTTCAAAATGGTTCTTTTAAGAACTATTCACTCAAAGGTTCTTTGGGGAACCAAAATTGGTTCTTCTATGGCATCACTGACAAAACACCCTTTTTTTTAAAGAGTGTATACATAAATCACACGTGCAAGATTTGTCAAGTATTTGAATAACGGTAACACTTTCCTCATTCGTGAATAACTACACAAGAACAAATGACTAATGCACTACTAACATTCTAGTAAGTACTATTACCAACAAGAAACTCTGATTAACAAATCAGCAACTAATAGCGCTCGGTTGAAAGTAGGTTACTATTAGCTAATCATTAACAACTATTTTTTCATATTTCCCAGAGAACTACTATATACAAGTTTCTAATTAATGTGAATAATGCAGAATGCATTAATTTTTTCTAAAGTGAAGATCATGATAACCCACTAGTAATGACTCAAGTATTACCAAATCTGTCAGAAGGAAATACTAATTATTTATTGTTGTCTAGTAAACTTTTGTAAATTTTAAATATCCTGTGCATAGTGTTTCATCTTTTATCATGAGATTTTGGCCAAATATATTGAACAAAAAGAAAAACTAAGCGCCATATAACTACAATAAACTTTATAACCTTTAAACTGCGGCCGTTCTAATGATGGACAAAACACCGATCTCTGTCATTTCGCTCGTCAAAAACCTTGTTAACTCCATTTGAGCATGATTTTTGAAATCTGAAATACCACCTCTAAGGATGCATTGTTTAAATACTGAGAAAAAACCTTTCCCCCTTTCTATCTTTTTTTTTTTTTCTGCTTGGTGTTGTGCCATGGGATTTTTTACTTATCAAAACTTTGCCGCGGCAGAAAAAAGGTTGGGAAAAAGTGTTACCCGAATAACAAATGGAACAATGTAAATTTAAAACTGTTTACTTTGCACAAGCATGCTGCCAAATAACGTGTTCCTTCAACATACTTTAAAAATTTAATTTGTGTGATAAAACATGGAAATATACAGTTACTTTAGTCAAAGTAGTTTTGCAACAAATATAGCACACACATTTTTCAAAAAATTCACTCCTCTTCACTGACTCCATTATCAACTCCAACTTTTGAATCCAAAAGGGCTTCAGAATCCAGTTCAATCCAACTTCAGAATCCAATACGGCTGCTTAGAGCCTAAACAGAAGAGAAACATTAGTAATATATTGTTTATTAGCACTTATGTTTGTATGTGGTGCACACAGTACTATCCAACCATTATTTGTGGACATCACACTATGCATTATCTGTGCCGCTTTTTATATATCGCTTTTTATGTGTTTTTAATCCACTGACTTTTCTGCTGGAACATGGTCCACTTGGGTGTGATGTCATTTCCAGCTCCAACATCTGACTTCTGAGGTAACTGGAACACAGCATATGTAGCGCCTAAATGAATCTGTTGGGGGTCAGGTGATACAGCGGTCACATGGTCCAAGTTGTAGCTCTCAGAACATTCCCAGCTTACAAGTTGTAACTGCAAATACTATGAGCATGTGAATGCTTTGACCGCGTTGCCACAGAACTGCATAATTCAGCCCTGATTAGAACGTCACGTGTGGTAATTTGGGAAATTACGACATTAGTGAACACAGCTAATCACCCACAGTCTTAGATGGACTGAATGCCCCTGGAATACACCTGTGATCACTGACTGACGAGTTAGAAGACCTGTGATCACTTAAGTACACCTGCAATTTCTGATGCATGAACATGGTTATAAAATGATCTGCGAACACCTGCACCATGGCTCCACATGGAAAGGAACTGACAAATACGATTTCAAAAATGATCTGACCTGTTTGTGAGACTTCACAAAGATAGAAAAAAATGTCAAGAAGAAATGAGATGTATGAATGAACCATACTACAGACTCCTCCAATAATGACGCCACAGACAGTGCACAACTTGCTCAGAATGATAAGATTAAACTTTAAGAACACGAAAAGAAGCCTGATGAATATTGGGAACACATTCTTTGGTCAGGAGGGAGTGCAATGAGTGCAAAATGAGTGCATGAGTCCAAAAGGTGATTGTACTATCAGTGCCTGTGAATATACCAAAATACCAGCTGACATGATGAATCCCATCTCCACACTCTCAGAAAAAAAGGTACAGTTCTGTCGCTGGGGCAGTGCCCTGAGGTACAGAAGTAAAAAAATGGTACAAATATGTATTTTCAAAGTACTAAAATGTTCCTTTAAGGTATTAATATGTACTGTTTAGGGGTAGGTAAGGTACAAAGATATACCTTTTCACTTTTGTACCTTAGGCTACCACCTCAGGGACAGAACTGTACCTTTTTTTGGACAGTGCATGAGAAGACAATATTCCTGCATGATAACAATTTAAAGCATGCTGGCAAAATCTTAAGGACCAATTCTCACTAGCATGCATATTACTAGCATTTTGACTGTTTATTAGTGCTTATAAAACACATATTAATACCTTATTCTGCATGACCATATTTTAGATTGCTTAATCCACCCCATACCTAAATTTAACAACTACAATAAGCAGCAAATTCGCAATTTATTGAGACAGAAGTCATAGTTAGTGAGAACTAGACCTTAAAATAAAGTGTAACCGCAGTTTCTAAAGAAAGAATAAAAATGAAAACTAAGCATGCTGGCTCACTTGAATGCAACAGAACTCATTGAAGGTATTTTAAAGAGAAAGGTAAAATAAAGTGCATTAATATTGTCTCTAGATTGTGGCAGAACATCTATCCAGAAACACTCATATCCTCCTTGCTGAGTCAGTCATCAACAATAAAAGTGAGCTGTACTAAAAAATGTACTGGAAAAATAAATGATGTGAATCTCTGTCTTGAAAGGTGTTTGTGTATGTACCTCTTCTGCTAAAAATGACTACTTTACTTTCTAAGAAAAATCCAGGAGACAAGACAGGAACTGGCCAGAGAGTTTCGCCGCTCAACTCAAGTGATAAGGGAGATAACATTTTACTATGACGTTTGCCATGCAAACACAGTCAGATCACACACAGTGCTTGGAATGTATACAAGGCTGACATAAAACACACATGCAAACACACAAATCCAAGCGTAGTGAGAAGATATAAGCATGTACCAGCTAGTACCATAGCTATTCATACGATAAGATGGAGAGAAGTAGATGAGATAAGAGCAAAGTATGGAGTAGAGATTGTTATGATGTAATTTATTAGCTTTGTTTACACTGAACAATCTGGTCAAAGACTGATGGTAAATATTAGAATGTCTAAAACATAATAGACTGGTTTTGCTTTGAGATCAAAGAGTTTCTTTAAAGATTAATATACTGATCCACTATGTATGAAGTGTTGTAAACTCATCACACAATAAGACCTGTCTCATAGACATAGTCAGATCAAATAGTGAGATCTCTGAGAGCCATCCAGCCACAAAACAGTCTGTGACAGAAAAAAAAAAAACTCAGTTCACTAATTGCTCACATGTACCTAATTGCTTCATAATGCCGCCAGGCAGAGGAATGCCTAAACAAAGGCTGAGATCTGCCACAGCCATTGTTTCCATGGGAAATGAAGACTATCCATTGAGAGCTTCAAAAGGGGAGGTTCGGGAGGAAACCAGGGGGTGAGAAAAATAAGCATGTGCATTTCAAAGAAAAGAGCTGAGAAATAAGGAAACTCTAGTGTCTTGGTAAACATCCCGAAGGCATGAGCTTATAAACATGCTTTGAGAAAAAAAGTTTGCAAAATTGGAAAAGTGAGTGGTGCTATTTGTGCAAAAATGAACACCACAATGCGAGTGTGTTCTGAATGGCTGTTCTAGGGTATTTATGTACAGTTTCTAATGCTGTTGCTAGTTTGTTCACCCAAAAAAAAAAGTTAGTCCATGATTTACCCTCGAGGCATCCTAGGTGTATATGACTTTCTTCTTTCAGATGAATGCAATCGGAGTTATATTAAAAAATCTGTGGGCAGGAGTTTTCATTCAACAGTCCAAAAGAAGTCAAATGAAGTGCATCCATCCATAATAAAAAGGAACTCACACGACTCTGTGGGGTGAATAAGGGCCTTCTGTAGCGGATCAATGCATTTTTTGAAAATGCCCACAAATATCCACATTTAAAACATTCTAAACAGTTTTTTTCCGGCTTGTGCTAACTGTCGTGGAAGCCGTGAGAACCAACATTTGTTTACAGGAGCAAAGGAAGCAAAGTTTCCTTACTTTAGCAAAGGAAAACCAGCTTCCTCTTGGCTTATATCAAAATCCTCCAACATTTTCTTTACTCATTTTGTACTTCTAATTTGTGACTGGTGTTTTGTTTTGCTCTCTCCTCTGCACTTCTGCGTTTGTCACTTCTCACCGGTTCATGTGCTACACTGACATCCTACGTCACCCGCCCGGAATGGCTTGTGTGTGCGACAGTTAGCACAAGCTAGAGAAAACTGTTTATAATGTTTTAAATATGGATATTTTTCTTACAAAAATGCTACAGGAGGTCTTTATTTACCCCCTGGAGCCATGTGAGGCACTTTTTTATTATGGATGGATGCGCTTTATTGGACTTCTTTCAGACTATTAAACAAAAACAGCTGTTCGCTGCTATTAAAAAGCTTGGAAGAGCCAGGACATATTTTAATATAACTCTGATTGGATTCAGCTAAAAGAAGAAAGCCATATAAACCTAGGATGCCTTGAGGGTGAGTAAATCATGGGCTAATTTTCATTTTCATTTTTGGGTGAACTAACCCTTTAAGTAATTTCTTATAAAGAGCAACAGTCGAGTTCAAGACATTCATTTTCTTCATAGGGAAAATCATTTTTAACCATAACTTATAAACCTTTACAACAGGCCTGCTGTGGTCTCTGAGGTTGTTACTCAGTGGTATGCTTTTGTTGAAGCCATCTGTTCACATTATTTCAACTTATTTTTAAAGTGATCATGTTTAACTACATTACCCATGATGCTCTGCAAAAATTCCACCAATCAGAGAGTCACAGTGAGTGAAGCATATCAACAGATCTCTTTAGCTCCGCCCACTCCCATGAAGCTCTGAATTGAGTCAGCCTCCCCAACCTCTCAAAATACATAAATATTTGTATATATACGCATATTTTGCAATAAACACAAAATATATTGTGTCTATAAATATATTCACCAACTTTAAATGGTTAAACACTTTTTGGTTTCAAATGAAAGTTTGTAATGTTTTGATTCACCTTGTAGCTGGTTAGTTTGACTCATGGCTTTGTAACACTTTTGTCAGGGATCTGGAAGGAGAATGCAGATGCAGAGTGAGTGACAAGGGTTTATTGACAAAACAGACTGATACAAGAGGGTAGTGAGGTGCACAGGTGATATAACAGCAGGAACATAGTGGACAACGGGACAGTTGGGGGAGACCACTGGAACAGCCTAAGACATCAACTGGTAGAATACACTGGCAGCAGAGGGAACGGCAAGACCAGGAAGATGGAGAGGGCCGAGCAAGCTAAGCTCAGATACTTGTTAGACTCTGGAGCAGACAAGGTGCCAGGCAAGGGGAACCAGTGGGCAGGACAGGAACTCTAACAACACAACATAAGACAGAACAAGGCTCCACAGGAACACAAGTTACTCCAAGGCAGGCAGGCAGGGGAATAAACCCGAACCAGGGAGCAGGACTTGAGCGGAGCTAAATCAAAGAAAAGAAAAAAACAAAAACACTCTAACTGAAACCCCACTCCCAATAAACTACCTACAATCAAACAAACAAACAAAAAGAAAAAATGAAAATAATCAAACTAAATCATTAAACATTTAAAAACTGACATGTTATTAACGAAAAACAAACTTAAACAATGAGGGAGTCATAATCAAAGCAAGCACGCCAAAACCAGCGTGACCAAAAACAAAGACTCCACAATAATCCCCTTTCTCTCCCCCCTCCTGCTTCCGGTTGGTGTAGCCCTTTATCTTCCCGCATAGCGTACGTCCTTCCGTTAATGATGACAAACAACCACCTCCGGCAATAGCGTCTTCCTAAGAAGTAATAGCGGAGAGAGAAAACGAAAGTAAAAGAAGACAACACCTCATCCCCTCTGGGCACGTAACACCCCCCACCCTAAAAAACAAACAAACATAATACAACATAATTATGTTTATTATATCATTTCAAGCAAATGGAAAAAACAGAGGGGAAACAAGCAGCAGTAGAGAAAGGAAAAAAACAAACAAAACAATTAACACTTCACAGGGCTGAATTATTCACTAAACTCTTGAAAGAGCATCGGCTACAATATTTTCCGAACCTTTCTTGTGCTGAATTTCAGTGTTGTAATTTTGCACTATAAGGACCCATCTCATTAATTGTTGGTTCTGATTATACATTCGGCACAGGAAAGTAAGTGGATTATGGTTGGTATAAACAATCACTGGATAAGCCATAGATCCCACATAAACTTCAAAGTTCTGACATGCCAAGAGCAAAGCAAGTGTCTCCTTTTCGATAGTTGAATAGTTAATTTGATGCCTGTTAAATGTTTTCAAAAAGTAACATATAGGATGCTTAACTCCATTTGCGTCTTCCTGAAGAAGCACAGCTCCCACCCCACATGCACTCGCATCGACTTCTAACTTAAACTGCAATGAGGGGTTTGGGGCATACAGTACTGGAGCACTACACAAGATGGATTTAATACTCTCAAAAGCTTGTTGGCTCTCCGATGACCACACAAAAGCTCTTGAAAGACTAAGCAAGTCTGTCAAAGGGCGGGCAACAGTGGAAAATTTTTTACAAAAGCTTCGATAATAGCCTGCCATTCCGAGAAACCGCCTCAACTCACGTTGGGTGGTAGGTGCTGGAAACTCACGAATGGCTAAAATCTGCCCCTGACCTACCCGGTTCCCTAAAAAGTTAACAGTAGCTTTACCAATCTCACACTTTGCAAGATTTAATGTTAACGATGCCTTCTCAAGATGCTCAAATACTGTTCTAAGCAAATGTAAATGGTCAGCCCAACTCTCTGAGTAAACAGCTAGGTCGTTCAAATACGCACTACAATTAGAAACTCCCGCTAGTACAGTATTTACCAAATGCTGTTAGAGGTACCTGCCATTCCCATTCTGAGGGATTGTTCCTTTAAATGCAAACGAGCGCTGCTTGCCCCGCTCCTCTCTTCTCTCTGTGGAGTGACGAGCCTGTTTACTTTAGCCGCGTTTAGCCGCTAAACTTGCTTAATAGCACGTTATCAGGAAAGGTGATCGCAAAGATTCATAAAAAAAACCCTTATACTCACTTCTGCTGTAAGTGAAGCTGGATCACAAATGATTTGCGGGAACATACACGGATATGTAGATCGAGAGGCATGTTGTTTCATGTTGTTTGAACATTAATGTGTGTTGGCAGTGTATGTGCAAATTATGTACCCTATAATGCTAAAAAATCCATGCAGTGGTTTTTAATTAATCTGTAAAAATAATATCCCCTTTTTTTCAAATCGAGCCATTCTCAGATGCCTGTCAGTAACATTAATGTTCAAACAACATGAAAAAGTGAACTTAGCATCCGATGACCCCTTTAAGGAGATCCAGTTTACTAACAAACTGAGCCGAACCCAGATTGTCAATACAGTCGTCTATTCGAGGCAAAAACAATCTGGTACAGTGACTGCAATGATCTTCCGATAGTCCGTGCAAAAATGATAAGATCCATCAGATTTTGGAACGAGGGGGCACGGAGTGCTCCACGGACTGCTGCTAGGTTCAGCAAGATGGGGCCAGGGGACTTGGTTTGGCTTCCCCATGTGCTGACAAACATGACAGGTCCGGCAATAATTTACTACATGTTTCTTAAGTCCGGGCCAGAAGAAATGGTGCAAAATGTGGTTATACGTCTTGGTGACCCCTAAATGTCCGGATAAAATATGATCACGAGCAAGGGAAAGCACATGCATTCGATAAGCAGAAGTTACTACTGCTTGATATACTAATGAACCCTCATCGCCCACAATAGCCTTTGGCTGCCATTTACGGATCTACAAGCCATGTTCTACAACATAAGAAGCTTCCTTTTCTTTTCCATCACTGGCTGCAGCAAAATATTTAACCAAAGACTCATCCTTTCTCTGAGCCTCTGCAGTTTTCTGACAAGTAACAGGCAGGGACAACGGGACAAAGGTATCACTTAATACAATCTCGTCATTCATTTTCTTTGCCTGAGCACGAGTTAAGGCACATGCAGGAAAACTTCAGGATAATTTTGGGCAAGTTCATCTTTTTCAGAAGACGTGAGAGGATGATCAACAACTTCTAAAGCAGGCAACACCCTCCCGCCGGCTAAATCATTCCCTAAAATAAAAGACACCCCTGGAACACACCCCAACGGCTACAAATCTGGTAACGAGATTGGACTGCAAATGTATTTGATGCAGAGGTATCTTCATGACATCCATACTAATGCCCTAAACTAATATACTAGACCCCAAATATGACTGATCTGAAAAGGGTAATATATCAGAGCAAATGACCCAGTGGGCGGCTCTTGTGTCCCTCAGCATAAATATTTCAACCTGCTCCTCACAATTTCTCGTAAAGGATACCAACCCCTTCAACAAAACTTGCATTCTTATCCTCTGAGATGGTCTTCATCAACACGACAGGTTTTTGATGTGAAGAACTCTGTTTACGTTTCAACGCTAAATAATCGGCAATTACATGTCCCACTTTATGACAATAATAACACTGTCATCTTTCTTTTGGCTGTTCATTTGTCATTTTTGCTTGCACCAATGGCGATGGTACAACAACAGGTGGGCCTTTATCAGCACGTACACTAGTAAACACGTTCTTGTTGGTGAGCGCAGATTCATCAGCCAACACAGCTGCTGCAGCAAGAGTTGTGATCTTTTGCTCATTTAAATATAGAACAATACATTCTGGCAAGCATTTCTTAAAATCTTCAAGTAACATTAATTCATGAAGAGTGGAAAAATGTGTTACTTTACTTGACGCACGATTTATCAAATAACACCCCTTTCTCGCGGGCGAACTCCACAAACGTTTGATTCACACCCTTTTTATGATCTCTAAACTTCTGCCTGTATGCTTGTGGTACTAACTCAAAGGCACGGAGCACAGCTGCCTTCACAGTTTCATACTATAAGTTTCATACTATAAGTGTGGAAAAAATTTCCAAAGCTTTGCCTGTCAACGGCACTGCAACAGTAGTGGCCATACATCTTGAGGCCAACTTAATGATACAGCTATCCTTTCCAAAACTCTGAAATAGCTATCCAATTCCGATTCTCTGAACAAAGGCACCAAAGGAAGATTTTTACTCGCATCGAATGCAGCCGAAGATGTACTTCGTGCTGCCGAGTCTTTACTCACCGAGTCCAAAGTGAATGAACCAGGAGGGACAGAAGCAAGCTTCCTCTCCTCCATCTCCCAGCGTAACCAGGGAGAATGGCTCAAAGTGTGGCAAAACTGCCCTGGCATCGACCTCCACCTGTGCTTCAGCAAACTTCGCCCCTTCCTCCACAGCCTCCATATCCTCGTCAGAGTATGCACTACGTCTAATTTGATCTGTTTCCCCCTCCATCTCTGGCAAAACCAGAACATTCATTTCCACTAATCGATCTTATAAATGCTGTTTAATTTCTTTCTTTAATGCCTGTTGTCTAACAGAAACTCGGAAGTGGTCTGCCATAGCAATTAAATCATCTTTCTTACATTTCTCAAACACTTTAAATGACGGGTTCTCAATAAAGCTTTTTGCGTGCAAAGTCATAATAACGTTTACAAGCAAACAACAAACAGCCAACCCACAGGAAAGCTTCCACAAAATCCTGCAACTCTTTCCTATTAATGCACTATGCTTTAGCAATTTGAACCAGCGAGTACAACATCTCCAGGGTTTTAAGGATTAAAAATTCCCTCCCTTTCCTTTAAAAAGAGATCCCGGACGAGCCCCCAAAATTTATGTTACTTCTCCGGGGCCTCTAGGGGTAAGAAAGACGTTTTAACATAATGTAAATTAACCCAGATTTCGTTTAACCCTGGTAGAGGTTGCCGGATACCGATCCAAATAACCACGAAAACAGGAAGATTCCAATACAAAATTGTGCATTTATTACCAATAGCAAATATAAAATCAGAAGATCAGGGGCGGGGGAAGAATTGAAAGTATGAGGATAAGAAGGGGGGAAAAAACACAGAACCAGGGTGCAGGACTTGAGCGGAGCTAAATCAAAGAAAGAATAAAATAAAAACTAACAAGGTCTCAACAAGGGCTAACAAGAGGGTGTGGTAGAGGAAACAAGGAGGAGGGGCTAGAGAAGCACATTGCTGACAAAACATCTACAAGGTCATGTGCTGACACAAGACAACATAGACACAGGAAACAAACACAACACAAACTGACAGCTTTAAAGTAACTCCAGACTTTTTTTTAAAAAATCTGAATGGAAAAATTACTTCCAAAAACCAATAAAAATGCTGAATAACTGTACAGGCAATAACAGACAGGCAATAATTGACACAACAGTCAAAAAAATATATTTTGGTCTCTAGATATGGCTTGGTCATTAAATTTAAGTCTAAGGGATTTTTTTTTTATTTTTTATTTTGCTTGTTTTGTTATTGCCAGGTGACAATCAGTGATTTGAATCACTGATTTAGCAATTCGAGGTATGTGACCCTGGACCACAAAACCAATCATAAGGGTAAATGTTTTGAAATTGAGAGTGCAAAAAAATCAAAATACTGAGAAAATCACCTTTAAAGTTTTCCAAATGAAGTTCTTAGCAATGCATATTACTAATCAAAAATTAAGTTTTGATATATTTATGGTAGGAAATTTACAAATTATCTTCATGGAACATGATCTTTACTTGAAATCCTAAAGATTTTTGGCATAAAAGAAAAAAAAAAAACGATAACTTTGACCTATACAATGTATTGTTGGCTATTGCTACAAATACAAATAAATACCTGTGATACTTAGGACTAGTTTTGTTGTCCAAGGTCACATATAATTCATGTTCATTGCACAGATGGTGCAGTTATAACAAAGATTAATACTTAAGGTTAGGGATTTGAACTTTTAAATTCACTTTTAAAGTACAAAAACTTTTAAAGTAATTCTTGTTAAAAATACTCACTATCCACTACACTCACTATCATCAGGCCACAAAGAATGTGAAGTGTTTATAAATACTCATTGTTTAACGTCTGGATGCTTTAGTGTTCCCGCCACAAACTGAAGCCTGTTGTTGTAACAAATGTGCTGGCTCTATCTCTCCAGGATCCTGCTCTCTCAAAGGGTCCCATTCAGCTGAGGATGACAGTGACATTAAACTCCAAATAGCTGTCATGAGGGCCGTCTCTAATGAACATGAACTTGGCTCACCACAGGAGCAAATCCTACTGCCAGAATCATTATGTAATTCATCAGAAAATCTGATATGTTCATAAAGAATAAGTGAAAACGTAACCTAAAGTGACACCACGTCTACATGGTGTCACTCCTGTTATAGTCGTGCACTTCACTTTGAGAAATCCTGGTCTAGATGAAAGATGTCACTCAAAAATCTTTTTTGTTTTTTGTATAAGAAAGCAACTGTGATGATCAAAGAGGTATCTGCGCAAGAATGGATGTAGTCTCAAGGCCTTCAGTACTGAAAACCTTGATGCTGACAAATACATTAATGGATAAAACATGCCACTTTCATGTAATAACTGAGTATATTGTGCCGGATCATACATTTGACATTCATTTGACCACCTCCCCTCAGTAATATTGGTCAGCTGCACTTTCTTTTCATGACGTACATTGGCAGGTGGAGCATGAAGTTATTTTAGAATCTGATTACAAACCCAAAGACCAGTGCAAGATCTTAGGACAGTGTTTAGTCTTACTGTCAGGGGCAGGAAACACTTTAATAGTGTGCAGCTTTATTGGGCTTTTTAGTCTGCTATACTGTGGGCTGTTTATCTCATGTAATCAGTACAGTAGGATATCCTTTGTTTTTGAACAAAATAAACTCAAATATAGAAAGATGAATATTTCAAAGTGTTGTTTTAAAATTATGTGCTATGGTAGTTATTTCTGAAATACAGCCCCTCAATTTTATGTTAGAAAACATGACATCATAAAAGATCAATAACTGCCGCTAACTGGTTTAAAAAAACTTTGTTTACAGGGGAATCATCAACATGATTCATTAAACCTAATTTTAACATTCTTGTCACTCAACAGCATCATTATCTTACTATACGTTTTCTTTGCTCATTTATGGCTACTATCTCAAGCCAGCAAACTGGAAATAGCTTTAAGGTGGTTGCCACTGATTGTCTCAGAAACTAAGCAAGGAGTAAAAGGGCTTTTATTGTAGCTTCTATGATTTATAATTCAGATATTTGTGAATCAACATAGCTGAATTACAGTCTCAAAAGTTGCAAAAAAAAAAAATAAAAATAAAAAATAAAAATAGCATGTCTCAGCATTTATTTGTGCATTAAATTGCATGTGCATTAAATTGAATGACCTGTGTGTATTGTTTTGTGTTTTTGTAAAACAATATATTTGTGCACTTTATTGCCTGTGAGCGTGAAAGGCATTGTGTTTGTGAGAAACTCCAATAAACATTCGTTTACCAAAAAATTTTTTTTTAAAATTGTCATCATTTACTTAAGCTTTTTATTCTGTTAAAAAACAAAACAAAAAAGAAAATGTTAAATAATATAGGTCTACTGGTCACCCTTTAAGATAATGTACCTCTGCCATATAGTGTCATCTGCTAAAGTAACATGCATTTATAAATCTTATGCACTTTACTTACTTATTCATTCACAGTAATCATTTAGTAATTATGTTACTTGCTCATTTGATGAAATTTACTACTTGTGTTAATTTACTTACCTACTTCTATTTTTTTTTACGTTTTGTCTCTGGAAAACCAGCCCTGTTTCACTGGTCCATTTCTTATTTCCAAAGTCATCCCTGCTTCCATGTCCTTCCATGATTTTCACAAAACATACATGCATTTAAGTAAAAGGACATTTCAAGCTATGAGAATGACATGTACAAACTAAATTTCAAATCTGTAATTTTTATAAACACAGTGATTATACTGATCGCACATTAATATATAACTGAAGTCTAAAAATGTGCTCCATCGATCTGACAAAGAAAATCAAATGTCAGATTTTATAATGCATTGCATTATTCATGCAATATTGATTTTGAAGTTGAATCATGGCCAGAGCAAATATTTACACTCTCACTTGTCAGTATATCCTTTTAAATGTGATCAAAGCAAGATGAATTGATCCTCCAGGATCAAGGTTCCCCACCCCTGTTTTAGAGCTTACAATAGCAGTAACTCTCACAACAAGTTCATCAGAATTATAACTAAGAGTTTCATCTCCATTGCACAGAGAACTCTCATATCTCCGGACTCTTAAACGTACATGATGACCTAGGTCAACTGGTGTAAACATCACGTTCTTGGGGCATGACACCAAGCGTGCGAAGAAATAAACTGTTGAAAATGGAGTGAAATAATTCAAAAGATCAAAAGTTCTCCCTGGCTCTGGTAACAGTGTTTATCTCTGCAGGAGGAACATTCCTGGCAGACTCTAGTTATGAAATTTAGTTTTTTAAAAATCAGAGCATCTTGTTATCTGTAAGCATTAGCATTACTGCAAACTTTAATTGCTCTCATTGTATAATTAATGAAGCCCACAGCATTTTCAAATGAACTTACGACAACACAAATGTAAAGGACAATAAATATACACAAGGACAGTAAATACAAACTATAAATACAAACAAAAGACAAAGTAAGTATGAAAAAGCTAGTGCAAGCATGCTTAACACTGACATCTGAATGGGACCAAAATTTGCCCAATCACAACACTTTGGGGTCAAATCCCTGCTATGGCATCAGATATTTGTAGCTTTTTTTTTTTTTTTTATCTCTCTCAAATGATTCATGTCACTTTTGTACAATATGGAGTCAGATAGTTTGATTTACCCCTTGACATTTCTGTTCAGCAAAGAAGCACTGGTCTGTGACAGCCATTACAAATGGTTCATTACGAATGACACATTGCTATCGCTCTGTGTGCACCTTCTGAAGCCCCAGTGATGATTTTGCTTTAGAGTCCGAGTCTGTTACCTTTACGCAGGAAAGTCAGTGGCCTCAAGTTTTGCAGTCAACGTTTTCAAGATGCTTGTTGAAAATGCTTGGCCCCACTGTCTTGAGGGTTCCAGTCACCCATTTCAAGTGGCCTTCCCCATCATGTATCGTCCAAAAAAGCGCTCTCCAGACTCCACTCTCCTGATTCTTCCAATAGTACTCCTGAGCCCATCATTCCACCTTCTGCCATTATCAACCCCATTCAGTAAACCCTCAATGATAAAATTTCACAGGTCACCACCACAGACTCTGCTCCATCTCCAGGCTGATTCACTTCATTACTCCCTGGGTTGGGATATTCAGGAATTATATAGACTCTCACTCATCAGGACTGGTTCACTGGTTTACTTGTGTCACGGCTAAGGTCCATTACCATGTTACAAAATCCCTCCCTTTGCCTGTTTTTCAATGCCCGTGGTCACACCTTACAGTGGACTTTATCACATATCTTTCTCCTTCTGATGGTTACTCATGCATCCTGGTCACTGCTTCTCCATAGTCTTTTATATGTGTCCGTCAGCAGAAGACCAATCCACCACTGTACCAGTCCAGACAGAAGGCTTGACTTTCCATCCAGGATATCAGACTCTATTTTTCATGTCATAAGACCAAGCTTTATTGGCCCCTACTACAGACATCAATTACATGTACATTATAGAACTGCACCTCCATGCCATGTGTCGCTACTCAAACCTCATCCTTCACTCTCTCCTGGTGAGCTTTTGTGGTCTTTCATCATTTCTGTCTATTTCATGTGGGATATGCTAGACTTTTTGCACCAGAGGGGTCATTCACTTTTCCCAGACTTCTAATGACATTTATCTGCACATGATTTCACAGGCAATTAAGGACTCAATATTTACTTATCAAAAACACTTACCATTGTCTAGTCTCACCAGTGACCTTCTTCATATCCAATTGCCACCCATATTTGTTGCAGTTACGCTCATCCATTGCTGTATACTCCACTACTGTGATTACCTGCCTGTCATCTACAATCTTGATTGCTGTTACCTGCTGTGGTTCATCTGTCTTCTGCTCATTCCCCACATTGCTCTAGTGAAAAAATATAGATACTAAAATCTATTTAAATTACATTTATTTCATGGTAAGTATGCTACAAATATATTTACATATTATGTACTTATGTACTTATGCACTTATATTATGTACTACATATTATGCAATTGTGCTTTTAGTATACTGAACTGGTATATTTAAATTCTGCTAAATTGGAACAGCTAATTTTGTACTTAATGCACTTTATTTGTGCAGAAGTAGTGCTGAAGTCCAACTAAAGATCTGGAACTTTTACAAGCATACTTTAGGTACACTTTAAATATATTTGCATTTCAAGACTATCTTATTTAAAGATCACACAGTCCTCATCAATGTTGACATTAAAACATATTTTAGGCTTAATATTAAGAAATGTGCATTGTGCACAAGTAGTAGTCCAAAATAAAGTTTAATTACAATTTTTATAACAGTAAGTCTTGAGCAAGTTAATAATTAATAAATGACAAATGCATTTTTAATCTATTATTTTGTTTTACTAGGGTGTTATTCATCTACAATAATTACCCTGAATTTAGGTTTGTACACTGTAAAAAATAAAAAGTTGAGTTAACTTAAAAAATTAAGTTAATCTGCTGCACAGCAATTTTGAGTTTACTCAACTTTAAAGGAGGGAGGTTGTGCCAACTCATATATAAATAAGTTCAGTGAACTTCAGTATAGTTGAGTGAACTACCAGTCAGAGTTGGCACAACTTAGTTCTTGAAGTTCAGTAAACTCAAAAATGCTTTGCAGCAGATTAACTTAAATTGTTAAGTTGACTCAACTTAAAATATTAAGGTAACCAGCTGCAAAGCTTTTTTGAGTTTACTGAACTTCAAGAACTAAGTTGTGCCAGTCATTTTTTGCTTGAAGTTCAGTAACCTCAAAAAAGCTTTGCAGCCGGTTGCTTTAGTATTTTAAGCCAACTCAACTGCATTTTTTACTATTTAAATGTATAACTTTAAATCTTACATCCAGACTCTAAGCCACATTGTATGCTCCTCCACATCCTTTAAGAATACAAATGCATGCAGTATGAACAATACTGTAAATATAACACAAACAAGATTTTGTCATCATTACAGAAAGTATCTATTATTTTGGCGCATCCATAATGCAACAAACACACTGGATCAAGAAGCAAAATATTTCAACTATTAACACAACACTTAAAGGAATAATTCAACCAAAATTATTCTGAAAATTTATCATTTACTCACTCCCATGTTGTTCTAAACCGTTGTTCACACTCAACACAAATTAAAATATTTTAATGAAATTTGAGAGACTTCTGTATTGAAAGGCTGTTCACCCAAAACTTCAAAGCGTTCATAAATAGATCATAAATAATTATATAAATATATAAGTTAATATGAATTGAGCAGTTTAAGTCTCCTGAAGAGACGCAATTGTAGGGATGCATGAAATAGGATTTAGAAAATAGTACATTTGAAAATAGTTTATTTTCATTAATATTAGTATATTTATACCTTTGATACTAGTTTTACTTATTAATATTATTTACATATATTATCTATTAACATTTTTGTTTTTCCTATAATGTATTTTAGCCTGTATTAGGGTTTTACACACTCACACAAAAACTAAACAAAACATGTAGTTTCAGTTAGGTACTTTTATTTTTTTTAATTGACATGAACTTGAAGCAAAAATGAAAATGCTCTAAAAACAGTGATTGGCTAAATACAAAAAATAAATGACAGTTGACAATGAACATGAAAAAAATACATCAGAAAGTAAAAATAGAAATAGAAAATAAATGGCAAAATTTCCAGGAATAATGTATCTTCAGGATCCTCTGTGATGCCTTTAAGCCCATCAATGTGGTGTGATTGAGTGGCAGTTTCTCTGCAGATGATGAGGTTGTGAATATGATGCATCTGAAATACACAGTTGAGTTTACGGTTAAAGAGTGTCCATGTGTTTATGTAAAAACAATTATGCTTATGAAGGCCATAAGCAAAAATTGACATATAAGCAGTATGCCCTTCAAAATATTAAAAAAAGAAAAAGTGATTTAAAGTGGGATCTTAGGATAGTTTTATATAGCTTTAACACTTAAGCATAGACTCAAGTAATAATTTTAAGAAAAATCTAACAATGAATAAACTCATTACCTCTATTACTTAGTGAGAAGAGAGTATCCTTAACCGAACAGAGCTGGTCACAAAAAGAACCTAAAAAAAAAAGAAAAAAGACATTATTGGCAATGGGAAACAAGTTACAATATGAAAGTTAACATTTTATAGACATTGTAAGAAAGAACTTCACCTGTTGAAACTGTGTTGATAGTCTGTGTAGCTGGATAGTTGATGTCCAGAAAATGAGTAATGAGGTGTTTTGACAGTTAAACATTTTTTTTTTTTTTTTTTTTAAAAGCCAGGAATAAAAAATAAAAAAAAAACTAAACTCAGTTCTAAATAGACCTTTAAAGAACCATCTTTTTAGAGTGTACTTATAATGCAGTGCTAATTGACATAGCTTTTAAGCTATCACTGTATAGAAAACTAAAATATAATACAATTTCTGGGTTTTTTTTTTTAATACATGTTATATAAGGCTCAAACTCACAGCACTTGCAGAGATGGAGCAGCATTTAGTGTGAAATGCGTGATGTGTAATGTGATCACGTCTCTTCAGAAGACTTTGTTTAAACCATTCGATTCTTATGTATTTGTTTTACAATCTCTTTATGAACATTTTGAAGCATCAGAATTTTAGGTGAATAGTTTTTCAGTGAATGGACAGAAATATCTCAGGTTTCATTAAAAATATCTTCATTTGTGTATTAAAGATGAACAAATGTCTTATGGGTTTGGATCGACATGGCTGTGAGTAAATGATGACAGAATTTTCATTTTTTTGGATGATCTAAATTAAGCCAAAGAGGACAGCAACAGCAGTGGTAAGGCCATGTATATATTCCAACACAATCTGTGTCTCTAGTACTACATCCTAGGCACCTTTAGGTTTGAGTGGATGACAACATCATCTTCCAGTAATAGTTAAGATGCTCATCTTCATCCCCTTGGTGTGGACATCCTCTGGCTTTGTGTCCTGCAGTAAAAAAAAAAAAATATATTTCCTACTAAATATTGACATTAAATGTTTAAAACATAACAAAAATAATAATAATAAAATTCTGGATAAGGACTAGTTTTTACCAGTACAGAAATAAGTCAGAAATAATACAAAAAATACATGTATAAAAAAATACTGCATATCTTCACTGTATGGAATAAACTGACTCTTATTGAAGCTGCTAAATTTGTTCAGTCAAGAGGAGTGAGTGTTGTCTTAGCTTTTTATTTATTTATTTTTTTGTAACATTAACGGAACAAATATCAGCAGGTTTATGAGGCTAACGTTAATGCACGGATTAGTGATGGGAAGTTCGGATCATTTTACCGACTCGGTCCTTTGAGTCTCGTTCAGCAAAATGAACGAATCTTTTTTCGAGTCATTTCGTTCATTTCGTTCATTTTAGCAAAATATAATTAAAATGTTACGTTTTACCTCCCTAACACATCTACTGCTTACACAAACGTTGATCACACTACAAACAAAACAAAACTATAATGCTATAAGAAACAGAAAAGATTCATTCATTGTTTACCTGGGTCTTTAGTCTATGATTCGCTCACCTCGCCTCTTATCTGACAAGTTTTCGGGTTTGAGTTGTTCGTTCATCACGTGACAGCCCAATTAGCTAACCAACGCAGTCTGAGCCGGAAAGAGAATTGATTAGTTCATCTCTCGAGTCCTCGGGTTTGAGTCGTTCGTTCATCACGTGACAGCCCTGTAATGTTAACCTATGCAGCCTGAGCCGGAAAGAGAATTGATTAGTTCATCTTATGAGTCTTCGGGTTTGAGTCGTTCGTTCATCACGTGACAGCCCTGTAATGTTAACCTATGCAGCCTGAGCCGGAAGGAGAATTGATTAGTTCATCTTATGAGTCTTCGGGTTTGAGTCGTTCGTTCATCACGTGACAGCCCTGTAATGTTAACCTATGCAGCCTGAGCCGGAAAGAGAATTGATTAGTTCATCTTATGAGTCTTCGGGTTTGAGTCGTTCGTTCATCACGTGACAGCCCTGTAATGTTAACCTATGCAGCCTGAGCCGGAAAGAGAATTGATTAGTTCATCTTATGAGTCTTCGGGTTTGAGTCGTTCGTTCATCACGTGACAGCCCTGTAATGTTAACCTATGCAGCCTGAGCCGGAAGGAGAATTGATTAGTTCATCTTTTGAGTCTTCGGGTTTGAATCGTTCGTTCATCACGTGACAGCCCCATAAGGTGAACGAACGACTCTAAAACAGGTGAACTAATTCCAGTACAGAACCTAATAGGATGTTGCGCATGCGCGACTGAACGAATCACTCCCCGAGGCGACTCGTTCGTCCCGAGTCACATTAAAGATTCGTTCAAAATGAACGAATCGTTCAAGAACGACCCATCACTAGCACGGATCAAATTTACTGACACACAGGCGATTTTATCTCAGACGTTGACATTCATTTCAGACTTATAAGTGATTGTTTATGTAAATAATCACATTTTGACATAACTTTATGTGTATTTGACAATTTAAGCGAACTAAGCTGCTACAGAGAGATGAATCTGTGATCGCATATTTTCTGCACGCTTCGGTTGTGTGTCAATAAACACGTTTATCATCTTACACGTCTTGCACTTTCACATATATGCACCAGTATCGCGGATTCACAAAAAAACAAAAAACAACAACAACAACAACAACTGTGTGCCAGATAAACTAGTAAGTTATATCGCCTAGCACAACGAAATACAACACATAATTAACCTCTATCTGGTTAATTATATACTCGTTTAATCGACATTTGAACTGTATCTGTAAAAATATATCTGTATACATACCTTGCAAATGCTAACGTTAGCTGATCGTGCTTGGAAAAACAAAGCTAGCTAACTAGTTAGCCGCCAGACTTCATTCAACAATGTTTATTCTTTCTTTAAAGAACATTTACAAACCTAACTGTGTAGTTTATTTGGCTTACTTTCTATATTAAATCTGGGCAGAAAGAACTTACCTTAAAAAAACACATCCGCTCCCTTTGCCATCGTTGTTTATGTTTGAGGCAGTAAACTCCGTGTATAGTTCAGCGACGGCACTTTGTGCATGCGCAATAATGTCAAGTTGACCGCTCAAGTTTGCTCAACTTTCTTATTTGTGTTTATTGAGAAAAATATAGTAAACATTGAGTTAACTTGTTTTTATGTGTAAACTCAACATTTTGCTTAAAAATGTGTCCACTTGACTTACATTTTTAAACTGAGTGAACAATTTGCAAGTTGGAGTTTTTACAGTGTACCACATCCCTGTGTCATTCACTGCCTGACACTGCACATGCTAAATGCTGCCCTAGTAAAAAAACCCAAAAACCTATGCTATAATTTATTTAAAATACATTTATTTTATACCAAGTATATATCAAATCAATTAAAATATTTATTGACATTTATTGACATATCACTTAAGACTTTAATTATGATATTAAATCATAACTAAACTTTATTTGGAGCATTTCTTTATTGCACAATGCACATTTCTTAATATTATGCCAAAAATGTGGTTTAATACCACTGTTTATAAGGACTGCATGATCTCTGTATATAAGTCAGTCTTTAAACGCAAGATATTTAAAGTATACCTGAAGTACTGGGAATAGTTTATCACTTTATCAAATATACTTTGACCTCAGCACTTCTTCTGCACAATTAAAGTGCATTACGTACAAAATTAGTTGTTCCAATATAGCAGACTCTAAATATACCAGTTTAGTATAGCAAAAGTACAGCTGCAGTGTATTTTTTGAGCAAATAAATATGTAAATGTATTTGTAGTATACTTAGCACAAAATAAATGTATTTCAAATGTTTTTCACTATGATGTGGATGCTCTGCTGTTGAAAATCAGCCATTTTGCCATTTTACTGCAAAGTATAAACAAATCATTTGTTTCTGTTGCAAAATTTAGCAGTTGGAATGCGACTAGACGAGGGGGTTGAGAACCGGTGCAAGAGATTAACTAAACTACTGTCCTTGACACACAAATTGTTCTGCCTGATAATACTTTCTTGGTGAGTCTTTTCACCATCTAAAACAAGTTGTGTATACAGTACACAAACCAGGCCATCCCACAACCAAAACGGCCCAATGGGAAAAAGTCCTGCTACTCACTTTGCACAATCCATACCTGTTTTTCAGTGATTGTCACAGTTATAAAGTGGCTGGAATGACATTGTTTCATAGTTTCTACCTTAAAGGGGTCATGACATTGCTATTTTATTTTCAGAATTACTTTTAATTTCTATTACTATTCTTTTTTTTGGTGAGGTTCACTTATAATGGTAATGAAGTTTTTCTGCATGCAAGCGGTGCAGTGTGGAAAAAGCATTGTTTTTGTTCATATATTTCCTCATTTAACAGATTAATGATGCTTTCTATTCTCTTGACGTTAATGAAGCCTTTACTCTCTGCTGCTCCATAACTTTTTGCTTTGACAGTATTTACCCCCTCTTACCAGACCAGCAACACTTGGCTCACAAATGCTCCAACTGAACCAAGCTCAAAGCTGCGGAGAGGAAATGGCACAAGACAAAAGACTCAGCTGACTTGAGCAAGCATCAATCTCTCCTGTCCTCTTCCTCCACTAGTGTTATTGCTGCCAAGGTCCCTTACAAGCAAAACAAAATCAGCAACACCTCAGACTCCCAGAAACTACCACATTCTCCTCTACTCCTATTCCACCTCCTCCCACTTCTTATCTTACTGCTGATGACAGGTGGCAATCATCAGCTTCTCTATGCCACTTACCCCAAACCAAATTCCACCCAAATATTTTGCTTGTCTCCTTTTTCTTTTTCCCTCACAGAACCCAGGTTCTCCATGCCATTTTTCCTACAATCTGTCCCTTAGACCCAGTGCCCTTCCACCTTCGACCGGAGATCTTTCCAATGCTGCTTCCCGTTATGACTCACATCAGCACATCTCTCACTACTGACAACTTTCCCACCGTATTTAAGCAGGCTTGAGTAACTCCACTTCTCAAAAAGCAACACTCAATCCTACAGCAGCTGATCAACTCTCATGCCTTTCTCTTTACTTAATGACAACCAGTCTGTCTTCAAGAGGAGACCACCAGTGTCCTGCTTTCTGTAGCTGAAACTCTTCTGCTGGCAAAAGTGAACTCCATATCGTTCAGGTGTATCACATTATTTAAATTGTGATTAAATTATATCATATACAGAAACTGAGCAAGAATGCTTCCTTTATTATCACTGGAACCGATGTTATGATGCTTTCCACACTACACAATTAATCTTCTTTACATCATGTTTGCATAGTGTTTTGATTAAAGCATTCGTGAGAATGCAGAAATTATGTTGCAATGGTACGATCCATAGACACATGAATGTAATCAGCGTGGTTCTCAGCACTGCAGCCTTTTATGCAATAGGATAGGAATAAATCTAAATATAAAACTACAATCAACACTTTTTACAGTAAATTAATAATCCTGGCAGCTGTAACAGTACACAAACTGTATATGAGCAAGTTGTGGTTCAATCTTAGCCAACCAGAAAATCAACAATTAAGTCACAATCCAGCTGCTTTATAGAATGTTGTTTTTATTGTAAAATTGATTTTGATTTAACATCACAGTGCAATATCTACTTACAACAAATCTAATCTGAACATCTAATCTGAAAAAGCATCTTGCAGTATCTTTCAAAGATTGAGTTGATCCAACTCTCACAGGTTTATTTTCTTATGCAGTGACAGTGATGTTTGTCTGTATGGCTTCTTGTTTTTTAAAGGGGTCATCGGATGCCCATATTCCACAAGTTGATATGATTCTTTAGGGTCTTAATGAAAAGTCTCTAATATACTTTGATTAAATATTCTCAATGCTTTTGTAAAACAACACCCTTTTTACCTTGACAAAATCAGCTCTGCAAAAATCATCTCATTCTAAGGGGTTGTTCCTTTAAATGCAGATGAGCTCTGCTTGCCCCGCCCCTCTCTTCTCTCTGTGGAAACACGATCTTGTTTACTTTAGCCACATTTAGTGGCGTTTAGCCGCTAAACTTCCTAACTACCACGTTATAAGGAAAGGCGATCGCAAGATTCATAAAAAAACGCTTATACTCACTTCTGCTGTAAGTGAAGCTGGATCATGAATGATTCACGCGAACATAGAGGAATATATGTAGATCAGGAGGTGCATTCCCTTCACAAACAAACGTAATCCACTGCATCGTCAGCAGCTCAGATGTCGGGAGTAAATGATGACCACTATGTTCATTATTACATCCAGCAACACAACACCTCAATCGCTCAATCAGAGAAATTCTTGTCTAACTTACATCCCTGCTCCGGCATCAAAACAAGGAAAGTTACTGGACTGTGACAGCTGGTCTAAGGTAAGAGTTCATGTCAATCAACTATCGTGGGAGCGGCCTCTGTGAGTGTGACGTCACACCGACAGGCATCTGAGAACAGCTCGATTTGAAAAAGGGGATATTATTTTTACAGATTAATTAAAAAACACTGCATGGATTTTTATCATTATAGGGTAGATTTGTACATACACTGCCAACACACATTAATGTTCAAACAACATGAAAAAGTGAACTTAGCATCCGATGACCCCTTTAAAACATAAGGTATAGCAGTGTCTGATGAGGAAGAAGAATGCTATTTTCCCAAATATCAGCACAATGGCAAATGTAAAACTCAAAAACAAGAAGTTAATATTAAGTGACTTACATTTAGACACAGTATTGTGTGTTTTCGCTCCATATGGCCAGTGAACACAATTATAATTGTTTTTTTTTATTGCATTCACGCCACTCCTGGGAAACAAGATACATCTCTAGTTGCAACATTGTTTGCTCTTTAGGCACTGCTCCTTAAAAGGAAAGAGGTATCAGCAGAATGCAAAGTGATTCACGTTTGGTTTTTGACCACTGAAACTGTGAACAATTTAACAATTTACTCACAGAGTCACATTGAAAACCCAGAAATGAACCTTATAGGACCTTAAAAAGTAAGATACCGAAAGAAAAGTTTGTTAAGAACCAAAATCAAAATCAATACTTCTTGAGTTACAGGCATGCAAACTATGGAAAAAAAAACGAACAAACACTATATCATTTTTGAATGTTTACCATTGGCATATAACACAATAAAGATGACCAAAGTCAACATATTTTACTGATAGACCTACCAATCTCTGTTTGAAAATAAATAATGCTGCCATCTTTCTAAAGTCATTTTTGAGCCCTTGTAATTAGGCTTCAAATCTCTGGTGAAAATGGCCATTTTAACCCCTTAAAAAAAGAGTGGGTTACTCAATAAATATTCATTTATGGCATTTAATGTTTTGGCTGTTTGGCGGTATTCATTTATGTTCTTCTTTCACTAAAAAAAAAAGTTAAAAATCAATTTTTTTAGCCAGAGACCTCTGGTTGAGTTGAGATGGGCTGACCCTTCTGTTTCAGACCCACGCAGTGTTTATTTCAGAGATATTTCAGCATTCCAGTGCATTCAAGACTTTGGCTTTCCTGATTTTGGATCTCTTATTTAAATTTTCAATTGTTTTCTGTATTATTTAGCAATAACAGACGACTATGTTCCCAAAACTGTTGTAATCAAGGAGATCTTAGAGAATGTTATTTTCGAGTCCATTGTAGTTTATATGCAAAGCATTTTGATTCACTCAGGAAAAGGTGTTACCAAATAATCTGACAGTTGGATCAACGGTTTTGTTTTCGCAATGAATGTTTATAAACAAAAGCAGCAATAAACAATAATGGCACCACCAAGGCGAGGTCATCACATTCACTTTATGCCAACATTGTGATCCGCAGACAACACTGACAAATATTTTTTGCAAATTCTCTAAAAATATCTTCCTCAGAAGAATGAGCTTTACGCTCAGAGTTCAGTAAATCGAAGAGTCAACCTACACCAGGCCCATACGCATACATTTTGGTGGGCAGGTGCTCATAATTATTCATTAAAATAAAGTTACATACTAGTGAACATCTCTTATTTAACACTAAACTATACAGCTGTTGCAAATCAAATGAAATCAGTATCAGCAAAATCCATCTTCCCATTTTTTATCTATTTACACTGCATTACAATTGCACATAGGCCTACATAATGTTATGAGATTAATGTTTTTAAATTAACATTTTGAGTATAGAAATATAATATGTTAGGAAAAAATTAAATTCTTCTAATAAAAAAAAAAACAGGGGCGACATAAGTGAATCAAGAATCATTCATTCAACTGATTCATTCAAACTGGTTGATTCATTTATGAAGGAAGCAAGTAACCACTGTCTTTGTGAATAAGTCATTGAATCATTGACTCACTCATTTTTAAAAAAAAGTATTGTTGGGAGACACAACTGTTCTGCTTTGTTTGGAATTTTTAAATGGCGAAATTTAGGCAAAAACGGTCAAAATGCCTAATGTTGTGTCTAAAATGGACCATTAGAATAATCAGCTTATTGTTTATTGAATTGTTGTCTAAAATGTATATTACACAATTGTGCTGATATTCAGTAAAATAGCACTTTTGCTCATGAAATATTTATTAACTATAATATGTTATAAATGTAAAAAAATAAGAACTCATACAGGAGGAATTCATATCTTGAATTATGGGAGCAATTTTATTAATTTTGGTGGCTTTTTTAACCTTGCATGATGCTAACGTATACCAACACCAGACTAGCTTGCTTGTTAATCTTAATGTTAGGCTGACTGGATTGAGATGTTTTAACAATGGTGTAATTTCACAGCAATAACAAACAGTGCCAACGTTTAGGATAAAATTTCAAAAGACATCACAGAAGAAAAAATGGCTGCTTAGTTTGCTATTTTGAAGCATAATAATGAGGCTTTATGTCTCTGAATGCTACTGCAGTAGTTTGGCCTTGTTTATTTTGATAAATTAGGACCACGCTTTCTGGCATCTTGCCAAAGAGGAAGTGTAATCTAACCCTATAGGTTAAAGACAGCAGATGTAGCTAATGGGTGCTTAATTCCTGAAAGACTGTCTTGCGTACCCAGCCCTGGTTTCTTACGTAAAGTCTTACACCCTCATGTTTCCAGACAATATGTCAAGACACAATGGATGGAAGTGGTGTGCATGTAACCAAGCCATTTAATTTTGTGTCATTACAGTGTATCTGCGTTTCACATCAAACCTGTCAGGAGACGTTCCCAGAACAAAAATAACCAGCGTGTACCTTTTGATCAAGGACGAGTGTCCTTGAATTTCAATTTTCTATAAAATAAGAAAAAATTCATTAAATAAAACAATGGAAGACAAAATGTTGTGTGTACAACAATAGCATGTCATCTGCGCACAACGATAACCATCTTAATGTAGGAACAGGCCTTACACTAAAACTGATAAGCTTTTGCTTTAATGACTTGAAACACTGAGATGATCGCGTGTAAAAATGCAAAATGCATGCTATTGTTCTTTATCACATGTTGTGGAATAAACATTATCAGTCCACAAAGGATTTTTAATTAGTTCTATAAAAAAACATAAATGTAGTGATGATTTAAACCTATAATGTAACCAAGTTTACACTGATTCAGTATTACACAGAATACAATATTACTCCAGTAAGTATAGGTTTCAAGTTCACTTAATTAAAAGTACTTGATTTTTAACGTACTTAACTATTATAAGTAAAAAGTACTAATTGATAAAAAAAAACTGGGTAACACTTCATTTTAAGGCATCTCTGTTTGGTCATCAGACAACGGAAGCACTTGCCTGATGGCAGCAGACTGAACAGACCGTTACCAGGATGTGTAGGGTGCTTGATGATTTTAACAGCCCTGTTACTGCATCATCTGACGTATATATCCTGCAGGGAGGAGAGGGCAGTCCCTGAGATGTGCTACGCGAAGTGCACTACTCTCTGATGGGCTTTACAGTCCTGGTTGGAGCAGATGCTGTACCAAACTGCAATTAGTCAGAATGCTTTCTATGGCCATAGTATAGAACGTTTTTCAGGATTTTTGCAGGAGAATGCTAAACAAATAATGTTGCAAATTATGTGAATGAGGCTTGACTTGACTTTTATCTGTTTGAGCTGGTGTCAGCTCATGATTTATCTATCAGTCTGTGGATTTTCAATGGGAAACGCAATTAGCAGCTCTTTCAGTAATATGCTGTTATGTATTTATAGTGCTTTCTACAATACAGATCGTTTCAAAGCAGCTTAATAGCAATAAAATGGAAAATAACAGTGTTATTATTGCAAAATGCATCAATTATCAAGCGACTTATGTTTCAGCTATAAAGCATGTGGAATATAATAGTGTCATTATTCAGCTCAGTTTAGTTAAAGTGGATTCGATTCAGTTCAATAACAGATTCAGTGTCAAGATTTAAATTCAGCTATAAAGCAGCTCTATTATAATCATTATCCAGCTCAGCTCAGTTCAGGTTTTGCTCTCATTTAATAGCGTCAGAGCAGTCAAATCAATAATATTTTCGGTCACACTTTATTTTTAAGGCACAATATGTACGTTTTCGCCTCTAGGGGGCGCATATTCAAAACAAACAAAGAACCAAGGGCGTAGTTTGATGAGGTTGTGATTGACTGTGGAATCATGGGAATTGTTGTCTTCATCCCCACAGCCGATGCAGTCTATCGGAAATCGGGCAGAAATCATGTTCATGGATGAGCTAATGTAATAAAGACTTATTAAGGTCACTGTAGTACAACCCCAATTCCAGAAATATTTCGTGAAATGCCATAAAATCAAGAATATGTTATCCATTCATTCTCTTTAACCTTTATTTAACTGACTGAGGTACAAAGAAAAAATGTCCATTGTTTTCAGTGGCCAACTTTGAAATTTATTTTGTAAATATAACCAAATTTTGATTTTTGATTAAGGATACTAATACTTAAAGCATAAAAAAAAGGAAAAAACTGCTACTGTGGTGTAAAAATAAATCAGTGCTCTTTGGATGTGGGATTCCTTTGTAAAGTCAAACACACAGAAACCCAAGGCACTCGAATACTGTGGAATATAAAAAGCCTTTATTCACATGGCTTTAAAGTTTTAAAAACAACACATGCACGCCCATGTGTTGTTTTTAAAACTTTAAAGGCATGTGAATAAAGGCTTTTTATATTTCACAGTATTCGAGTGTGTTGGATTTATGAGTTTTTGACTAATACTTCAAGTTTTGCAAGCAAAATTGTTGTCCAATCTGGATTGATAAAAACTCCAGATGCTCAGCAGTCTGTGATCGTTGTTATCTGATTCTCCTTTTCATGACTGGTCCTACGTTTTCAAAAGGAGACAGATCTGGACTGCAGGCAGGCACACATTTTCATTGTCTTTTCGACTATCTGAGATGAGCTCTGGCCCAGAGAACCCCATGGCATGACTGCATAGAATTGGTGTATAGTTTTCTGCTGGAGTAACAGGAATTCAAGTTGCATTTATTGATGCAGCTGCAGAATGTGTGAAGTGACAGCAGTTCCCCTTCAGTCGTTTCACTACGACGTTACATATGGGAACTCGCTTGAGAGTCCAATCATCTCCAAGCCTTATTCAAAAGGCCAATGAACATTCATGAACATTGGCGAGTGGTATTTGCATGCCGAGCCACTCCCCCCGTATATACGGGTATATAAGAAGGCGGCGTGCAACCACTCATTCAGACTTTTGCTTTTGGAGCCTCGTCTTCTGAGCTATTTAAAAAAAGAAAAAAAGAAAAAGAGTTCCTGAGTTCACACTCTCTCTGCTGGCGTGCTGCCGAGCTACTAAAAGAGCTTCATCTAAAAGAGCGTTCGGCAGCCGCCAGCCTAATCCTGCGGGCTGCCGTTTTCACGGCATCAACGCCTCCCGCACTCCAGCGAGCGCCCCGTCTGAGTGCACGGTTGTGCCGCGGTTTCTCCCTGGGCGGACCGGGATTTCAAAAGAGTGAATTTCTCGCGGCTGTCGAGGACATCTTCCCGGTATGTCTCTCCGGCCGTGCGCTTCCGGGTGCGGTAGTTTCCTCGCCTCTTTGGACGGACATGATCGCTGTCTTACGTGCCTGGGCCGAGAGCACGCTGAGGCAGCGTTCACGGATGGTACGTGCGTTCATTGCAAATGTATGTCCATGGCTGCGTTAAAGTCCCGCCGCTCATTCATGAGTAGGCACCCCTTGTTGTCTTCCCGTGGTAAATCGTTGAGCCGTCAAGGTTTTTTCGGCTGTCGCGGCGAGGCACTTGGGGGACATTCAGGTGACTATGCAGAATGTTCCGTCGGCCCCCAAAGCCCCGCGGAATTCTGCGTCACCGTGCAGTCCCGTTGAGCTGCCAAAGCAGTATACCTCCCCATACAGCGGGCTGGGTATCTCCTTTTGCGCTCCCCAGGAGATCGAGATGTCTGCTGCAGCATCAGAGGGAGAGTCTG